>NC_069128.1:29313959-29421459 GCF_026914265.1 Mya arenaria
GCCAAATCCTCACGTGACTCCCATCGTCGAGTTGCTCCGTGATGACATAGCTCTCTTCCAGTGGTATGTGCTCCCAGTTTAATAATGGAATCTGAATGGGTATTCTTTTGATGAATTTGTTACTTGTAATTGATAATTCAGACAATCCTAACTCTTAAATCCTAATTGTGATGTTTTTAACATTATAAGTCCTCTTCTCAAGGAATTTATGAAAAGGCAACGTATAAATAATTATATAACAAAAACTGAACATGCAAAACAAACTCACCTGTCTGTCGTCAGTAAAGACGCGATTTAGTTCAAATTTGACCAGTCCATGTTTATTAGGTATCTCCTTTAATGTTCTATCGCCCTCATTGTCATCGATAGCAACGTATCTGAAACATATATCACGAGATATTGTAATGCTTTAGGTATCTTAGCCCAAACTTGCACAGCTGTCCTGACAAACGAAGGATAATTCTCCGGCCATTCAAACGGCAAGTCTCTTTGGCGTCCGCGGACTCATAGCTTTTGTTTTTTTATGGGCGAATAAACTCCATTTTCATTATTCTTATTTTTAAGGTTAATAGTATGGCAATTAATAGTGGCAGTGGGCGAAACTGTTTGGAAAACAATCTCAAAGTATACTTGAGATAAGTATGAAAATTAATAAACTTTAATCTAGAGTGTGTGTTGTTTTTGAAGATATGTATATAGGTTTTAAGATATTGGGTTAAGACTTAACAGAGAAGCGGTTTGATTTGACCTGGTAAAAAATATAAAATGTTCTCTTTTATTGTAACAATTATTGAATTTACTTTTTGCTTCTGAGAACTCCATCATCTTCCAAGTCTTGGAATTGTGTCGGGTAAGGTAATACTTTATTCAGAAGTTTTCCATCGTCGTGCAATTTATTTATAAAGTGATTTTCCCAATTGATTTCAATCCGTGATTTTGAATTCTTTTCAGATGTTTGCCACAAAAATCCAGTATCCTTTATAGCACTGACAATATATAACCCCCCGTCTCCAACGACCATTTGTTCAACATCTTCAGCGTCTGGCATTTTCGTTAAAAGACCAGGTTTTGTAATTGTTATTTCAGACGAGTCGTCAAACAAAACTAGACGTCTTGCAATCTTTGTATTGTTAGCCATATCGGCGATTGTCAGTAAAATGGAAAACATCCCCGACCTCGGAGGAGTAAATATCGGAAATTCGACATTGTTTGTATCGTTTTCAGTGTATGTGAAAACAGGAGACAGTGGATTTAGCTCAATTAGCTCGTCATGGATATTAGGCTCGAGGAGATATGCCTCAAGTCTGTATTCAAGAAGACCAGAGAGATCGTCGAACCATCCGGACCATCGTGGTGTTATGGGATTCTGGAATATAGTTAAATTGATTATTATAAATAAACTTCATAGGACCAGGGACAAACACAAAAAGGTTATTTAGTTTGCTGCTAAATTGTCAGTATATAACACTGCTTTGATGTCATTTTTGATATAAAACCTATCTGCGATTCATTTCAATGTATCACACAATCATGTTAAGGTAAGCCACCCAACATTTGAATGTAAACATGTGTAAGTGCATTTTAGATATTAACATTGAGATTATTTTTATGTTAAATTTATGTTATCATTATATAGTGTTTGCATGGAGTCAATTATTATTCCAATACCACTATAATGACGCTACTATTATTATATGATGTATGAAAGGAAGTTAATACAACAAAATATTACTAAGATAAAATAGCAATTTTATTAATTTATTTCTTAAATAATATAATTCATATATCCAAAAAGCTCTCAGTGAAAACTTTATCAATATTCAAACTTAAGATTGTGTGTCTTTAAAATGAAACCTAACAAAAGCATTTTTTGTAATAATGATGGATGACTAGAGAAGTCGTATCATATAAGCTTTAGTGGTTTTACGTCAGATACTTGAAATGTGCACATACTATTGGTTTATACTTTTTTTTACAAATGTTTTAACATTCCAATGCAATTCCGATACAAATCGTTGCTTCCCCTTAGTATGAGATCTCTTTCAAAACTCTATAAGATTCCAAATATAAAAAGGCAATATGTTTATAGTTGTGTAGTGTGTGTTGTTTCGTAGAATTTAATGTATTGTTTCTAGATTGTCCTTGATCAGTGTGCCTTTATACATGAAGGTTACTAGTTGTGTCCCTGTGTTTTATTAAGAAATACATAGTTTCCCGCCATGGTCTAATAGGGTTATAAAATAGTGCGCTTTCGATCCTGGATGTTGTATTCGACTCGAGTAAAATTGTTCAATTTTGGCTTTATTTCACGAGGCGCTGGACTTGACAAATCAAAATCTGCAAGCATCCACAAGAGTCGAACTCGACATTATAGATCAAAGCGCAGTACTGATAACCCTTTTATTATACACATAACTGGTTTAAATTACTAAATAGACATATGATTTTAATTAGATACCATCATAATGACGCACTGTTTTATGAAATCATTCTTACACTGAGCTTTATTAAGAATGTTATGACGTTTGTGGAGCGGAATGGACTTTGATATCTTGCGATATGTATTGCGAGTTTATTTATGCTCTGTATATACTATATACTAGAAATTATATACCAACGTTTAGAAATGTCATATAACCAATAAAGGCAGCAAAGTCATACAATTAGAAATACCTTAGTAAGATCTTCGTAGACTGTGACTGGTTCTTCTCCTGATCTACACGTTCTTCCAGAGTCTTGTTCGGAACAATGCTTCGGGGCCACAAAGTCAAATTTAAACTCCACTGTATCCGACACTGTATGGCCGTCATACACGTTGGTTGTGTAGATACTATTTGTGTTTATGTTGTGCAGATTTCGGAACCCACCACTTTTCACGTTGAACGTCACGGTAAAGCTGCGGAAATAAAATACAGTTATCATTTCTATTATTATATCGAACGTCAATGTAAACACGCATTACATCACGTACAACTACACATAGTAATAACTATACGTTCAAACTTTACACCAGTGACTCTCAATGTTTTCTCAATTGTTGCCTTTCATATAGGAACAGGCCAATATGTATAATTGCTTTTTCTGTAGTCTTTATTTTAACACGTATTTCTCAATTGTTAAAAATGTGAAATAAAACTAAAGTCAACCATACGTTGTACACAAGAATACTTACTTGTCTCCATGTTCAATACTGTATATGTAGTCTCTTTGTGTAAGGGTGCAGTTCAAATCAAACAACGGATTCGTGTTTGACACTTGAGGACATCTGAACATGTGATCGTAAGCTATCAACGGGATGCCTAAGTCAGATTAAATGAAAAATAACAATTAGAGTCTTAAATTATTGAACACTATCATTGTCAAAACATGCTGTTTTACTTATTGCGGTTGTTTTCTGCCATTTCGTGTTTTCACATTTTCGCAGCAAAAATAGGCTAAAATGAAAAAATGCAACGCAAGTTGCGGGTTTAAATACGCTAGTAGCCGGGCCTAAATCCAAAAAAAATAATGCAGCACATTTTGGCGTTTTGTTTGCCTCGCCATTAGGCTCAATTTTGCCCCACCACTTTTTACAGTTTCGCATTTCCGCCCCGCCATGTGAATAATTTCTGCATGTTCAGCCCTTCATGAGACCGGTCTTAGCATATTCGTTTATTTTTGTCATTTCGCAAATGTTGTTATATATGGTGTATTCAAAACACAATTTGTACGTGTAGAAGTTGCAGCTGACTTAGATTGTGTTAATCTTTAGTATCCGATACTCGGATACATAATTTTGCATGTGATAGGCCATCTAAGAAGAACACATTGCAGACGTTCTTGGACCTCAAACAGCAAAAAATACCTAATCAATATGTAAATAGCATTTTGCAACCGCTCGTAAATATAAGTATATTTAATATTTGAATCATTTAGAAATGGTTTCCCTACCACTTTGGTCCTTGTTGACTTTACTATGAACCATATGGGCGTTGCTTGACACGATTCCGAAACCTGATTTGGAAACATAGTTCGCCGACGGGTAGCTCGTATACATCGGTTCAAACATGGCTTTAAGTTGGAATTGGACATAATTGAAATTCTCCTGATTAGTCCAGATCGGCGCATTTGTTGTAGCACAGGGTGCACTGCATAATAAAAGTATCATAATTTTGGTTGCAGCGCACGGCACACTGCGTGATAAAGGTTTCATAACATTGGCTTTACAATACGGCCCACTGTGTAATAAAGGTATCATAACATTGGCTGTATCATACGGCCCACTGTGTAATAAAGGTATCATAACATTGGCTGTATCATACGGCCCACTGTGTAATAAAGGTATCATAACATTGGCTGTACCATACGGCCCACTGTGTAATAAAGGTATCATAACATCGAATTTAAGGTTTTCCTTTTAAGTTTGACTATAGCACGTGTTGTCAACCGTAATTGGACTTACCAAATATACTCCAGGCAATGCTTCAGGTAGCGTAGTCGCATAATCATGTCATTTTAATAAATAATACACAATTGGATCAAAATCGTACTATGTGACTGGTCATTTATAATAACGCGGTTCTTGCAAGCGTAACGATTTCATTGGGCAGTTTAAGTAAAACTAATGCAATATGAAATTGCATAGATTCTTTGTGGGATAATAAACACGCCTCATCAGTCGGAAGTTGTTCCAAGTGATACGCAAAATAATACGCTAGACGCTGGCGGCGGCAGTCGGTATTTATTTAGTGTGTAAAAATGTTACAATTCATTAAAAATTACATAACCTATCATTCAATGCTTTAAAGCCTTGAAATGCTCAGTTGATACTTTACAGCCTTGAAATGCTCTGTTAATGCTTAAAAGCATTAAAAAGCTCAATTAATGCTTTAAAGCCATGAAATGCTCAGTTAATCCTTAAAAGCATTGAAATGCTAAGTTAATGCGTATAGGTATTGAAATGCTTAGTTCATTTGCAAACAGTAATAACAACAAAACGCATGTAGCTACCTCTCTAATCGTTGCATGTTGAATGTCAACTAGAAGTAATGGGAAATGAAAGATGTATATACAAACTCTTAAAACGTTAATCATGTAACAAAACGGCTCCAAACATACTTCATGTAGAAAAGGTTCTTTAAATCGGTTCTTCTGTCATCTTTCAAAGTAACATCGCAGGAAAGCAGTTTCGGCATGTTCTTTCCCTCCGTAACTGCAGCAAAAGAAAAGTAACAGTGATTTTCTGTCATATTGTAAGGGTATTTCTATATTGTTTTGCCATCATATTGTCAGATGGAAATCATTGCTATAAACTGAATTCGCTGCGAAAATAGTTGTGTTGCTTTGTAATGCTATGTAAACTGCTTCATTCACCATGCGTCTACAGCGGATAATAGTTATATTATTATTAAGTTATTTCTTATCAAAATAAGTTGATATGACCTTACATTTAACGATTCATTAAAGTCATTCACAACAAATTATCAAAATATTAGTAAATGGACACACTTGGGGCACAATTCATATAGGTTTATGCAATAAGTTTTGTTTTAATTGGATCGTATTATTATGTTAAACCCATTAGTCGTCTTTAAATTATTCATCAAAACAAAACACAACAACATATTATTTGTGTATAGCTCAGAGAATAACAGAAAAGCCTTTATAAACGAGTTGTTTTGAAAAACATTATCGCTAATATGTTTTATCTGTTATTATTAGAATTAAAACATATTGTTTTATGGATCTACCATTGTGTCCATTTAAAAGGTTATTGGTGGTATTGAACACTATATCACTGCAGGGTAACTATTTACATCGATTGCTTAATACGTACACGTTAGGCAACTTGACCCTTGCCATCCATCTATACAACTACAGCTGTATGACGTTGCGCAGCCTCCAGGGTAACACGGGTGTAGATGTGAGCATTGGACTGAAAATGATATAAATAACCTAGCTTATACATGTATGTTTTATTACTCCGTGTGCAATGTCACAAAACAAACGAAATTGTATACATACAGCTGACAAATCAAAGAGTTTTCAGCCTTATTAAATGGGTTGTAGATATAACTTTCTACTCACTGACAGATTTATAAGTGTTTGGCTTAGCTTGTTCGTAATACACCCCTCTGGGTATTACCAATTTCTACGTTACAAAGTCCTGTTTGTTGCCTTCTGGATCATTTTAAAACACAAACATTAGCATGTGATCGTTTAATACTGCAATTTGCTTCCATTTTAGGAAGTGGGAACGAACATAATCAGAAGAAAATAAACCAAAAGAACGCATATGTTTAAGAATGATGTATCCAAATTACCGTTTATTCTACATCTGTGATTAAAATGTTTAATTAAACACTTTAGAAAATGTTTAACCCAGACGTCCTCATATAAGGATTCGAACTATCAACATATCCAAACGTCTATATACATATCAAACAGTTCATTCTTTTTTATCAATACATACATTTCACATATATAATATGTCTCATTCCAAATTCGGGACAAGTGCCTTCGGCCTTTAAATTGGAATATACCTCACTCGTTGCTTAACAACTTTGGTATCCAGACATATACTAAAAAACAACTTCAATATCTACGCAGTGTGAATAGATCTACAAACAACTCAACACTTACTTGAATATAGGCCATCTAAACATAAGTCAATCGATAGACAATAAAAATTGCTTTTTGTACGGATATTTTCCAATAAGGTTTCCAAGTGTGTGTTTTTCAAAACGCATGACAAACATAATATGATGATATGATATTATGATAGGAAGCTTTTCTGGTGACCTGTATCACGTCGAGTTCGATGTGGAAGGACGTATCCGTCGCGACCGCAGGTGGAGACGGAGACGTATTTACTCACCGAACGAGACGTGATGCTGGTCACCAGAAAAACGTCCTATCATGATATATCATTTTTTTTGTATATCTTTCTATGTAATCCTTTTTGTTTTTTGGTTTCAATTTGATTTTAATTTACAGCTATCTGCCAAATGTCCAAATATGAAATGGCTTACGCGTATGAATATGTTTCGTACCTATGTGTATTGATCTCAAGCGACGCTACCCCAGCGAAACAAGTCAGAAGCTACAAAATTCACTTTATAGTGAGCAAAACAAGAAGAAAATGTTTTATATATGATCAAAATAAACTAATTGTAAACACGAGAACAATTATTAAATGTCAGAGCACAAAAGTGTCAATCGCTATAAATTTCGAGTACGCGAGTTCGGCATTTTTGTGTAGGCGAGCTGCTCATGTTTATGATAAGGTTTCCATCTATTATCTGAACAGGCTGGGACCAATAACAATTCTGCTCCCAGGATTTGGCAAACAACATGTTCACTAGATTGATCAGAAGTGTTCTCTGCTTCGTGCGTATCCTCATGATACTTGGAATACAATGTTCCTAAATAGTTACATGCTACTGGTGGACTGTGTAAAATTAAGTAACGTTATGTATCTAAAAATTGACAGCTTTTACCTGTTAGTTTTAGCCTAGAGACGCAAACGTAGTTCCTATTGACTACACACCATACTAGCATGATATGGAACCAGAAAACGACAGTATGGTGATAACGATTTTTCAA
The DNA here is from genome assembly GCF_026914265.1 of Mya arenaria. Classification (NCBI taxonomy): domain Eukaryota; kingdom Metazoa; phylum Mollusca; class Bivalvia; order Myida; family Myidae; genus Mya; species Mya arenaria. Next base: position 29,321,544 of record NC_069128.1, read on the forward strand.
AACGGCGTGCTGTATTTTCAATGTTAGATATGGAAAAGGAAACTAATAGGCATATAATAAAATATGGTTATAAGTACTGCGTTTTGATCCGGGAGGTTGTATTAGACTCGAGTAGATTTTGCAGATTCGGATTTCACAAGGCAAGTGAAATCAAAATCTGCAAAAATCCACGAGAGTCGAATACGACTTTCCAAATCAAAACGCAGTACTAATAACCCTTTTATTATCACTTAAAAGCCACATGTGTTCATAATAAATGTCATTTTAACGACGCACACTTTTGTTTTATCACGTCAATTTAACATCGCGCAACGATACTTGTTATGACGTGACGTCACAATAGTGGAATACGGCCGTATTGCACTGGAGTGGAATACGGACTACCGTATTTTGCAATATGTGTTGCGTGTGAATTTATGATGGGTATATAATAAATGAAAATACAAGAACCCAAACAAAATAATGAAAATCATGTTGAGAGGCACTGAGCGAACGCCTAGCATACACTGAACAGGAGAAACACAACGCATAAAACATTCACAGACATATCACACATGCTATAAACTATCTGTATAAATAAATGTTGAGGTGACGGTCTTAGAACGATTATTGAAACAGGAAATCACTGGGGATTGAAACTAGTATAATGGTAACAACCTCGTCCTTGTCCCAACATTTATTAGCGTTCAGTTATAGTTCTTACCATTGGTGCAGTATCTCCCATCATCATGAGAAGGAAGACATTGACATTTGTCTGGGGCAATACACGTCCCTCCGTTATAACAGGATACTCTGCATATTGCTGTAAACGTGATTAATATAGTGAGTGTATACAAGTTTATTCCTGTATGTAAGCTTTAATCATAATCTATAGCTTTTTCTGATGTGAATTATGATATAAATAGATTTGAAATGAAAAAATCACACAGTGAACGCGAACACTTTCACCAAATTATAGAACATATCAGAACCCACCCATTGTCTACGGGATTTGATTAACAAAACAGAAGGGGTCCTTTTATTATCTTACCATAAAGAGAAACTATCTGAGTTTGTCGTAATTTTGCTATATGTTATTGAGAACTGAAAATTTACAAGTTTTAGGTCCAAAAAATTATAAAGAAACGAAACAAACATCATTGCTTTCCGTGAAGTTAATGCAGATTTACACATGGGAACGACTAAGATCCTTTTATGAAACGGGCACAAGAGGCGTATGAAATACCCACGTATTCTACAGGATCCAGCGTTGTCCGCCTTCCAGCCTTCACAACAAAACGTGTCTGTGCCCCAGTAGTAAACAGTTCTACGGCATCGTCCCCATCCACTAATCAACAAAACCACGGTTACAGATATTATCATTTCAAGTCAAATACGTACTAATATAAAAATACCGGCGTCATACAGGTATTTATACAATGTTGACTCAAGTACAAAACATTATTATCCGAAATATAATTTTTTTATTAAATATCATGTTTAAAACACAATTATCCAGGCCAAACAAACAACAGGCGAGACACCACAAGCTACCAGACCACAAACCATAAACAACTATCATAATATCCTGATTGAAAAAATGTTGGTATAAGAGAGCACAGTCATTGAGAGGTAAGTATATACCCACTGGTTGTTTAGACAAATTTCTGATCACTAAACCTAACGCTTGTGAATGCATTTAAATCTAAAACGTCTGTTCCATAAACGTGACACACGTATGATATATAATCTCTCTAATAACGATTTTATACTCACAAAATTCCACATGACGTGTATCTATTCCTTGATCTGTGTACACTTTTAGAGCACGCGTGTCTGTAAGGAAATTATATCATTCATATAATAATGAATACATATTAGACAAAAACTGTTAATAATTGAGAGTGCAACTAAAAGCCAGTATAAGGTTTTATTTTTGTGTTTTTTTCCTTACATACATTTTCCTTTCAAACAGACATGTTAAACTATGATTTAATAGACAGTGCATTTTCTACACTAAAACAAAACACTGATGCGACATTGATACCTGAAGTTATAAAGCGTAGCAATTCAAGTTCAATTATGGCTCAAGAACGTTTCTACGAAAACATCGCTGATCTGGTTACCTATATAAATTCAATCGAAGTTTATTGACATGAGATACACCCACTAAGACATATACTGTATGTGGGTTGAAATGAATTGATTGATGCATTGCGTATAAATGTACTCCGTTGGCCATCAAGAGAATAACGTTATTGCATTTCACTTTATATCCAGCGTGCCTTTAACTCCTTAGCACCCTAGTGCTCTTTTTACAATATATGCCTTAGAATATAACCTACAAAATAATCCAATGAAATTGCAGATATGCTACCATTAAGTAATAGACTTAATCTTAATCATTAAGAATTTCACCTTTCGCGGGTGTTTAAAAGTCCGCCTACTGCCACTCATTCGATACACACTCCCTGTGTCATATTTTGCATTTTCAATGTATCAGCCAATGAGGTTGTATTCTTAGTCAGTCAGATAACTATGAGTAATTTTCCAATGAATAATAATGGCTCGTTCTTTACGCTCACTCCGCCTATTCTAATTCATTAAGAATTTACTTCATATCATCTAACTATTAGATAGAAAATACAAGATACTTTGTAAATATTGCCTGTATCAAATCCTATACCTTCTCAATTGCTTCAATCGATTTTCAAACAAAAGCAAATGCTAGTATATTAATTTTTGATTCAATACAATCAAAATGTAGTTTAATGCATTTAATGTACCTAAACCACAGTATATCGTCATTGAAATGCAAATATATATATATATATATATATATATATATATATATATATATATATATCCTTAACAATAGTATACAGTTGTTCAGAAGCCAACAATTTGATGGATGAATATCTGACATATTTCGAGCCGGATTTTTCCACGATTTATGAATTTTACCCAATACAGAACAAATATCAACACGTTGAGGTATTATGTAACTTTCAAACGCAGATTTGGGATCAGCACTTGAGAATTTCAGTCAATTTTATTGTCCTTAAGCCTATTCCATAAATATATTACAGTCATGCTTTTATTTGCATTGGCGTAGGCAACATTTTTGACTAATTCAGGGCCTTAAACATTGTCCTGAACATATTAAAATGGAACTCGCAAAGGGGCAATAACTAGTTCTTACATAATGTCTGATATACTATTAAGTATTAACCTCTTATTACAATGCTTTAAGACACCTTTTCAGATCGGATATCTTCGTGCCAATCATTTTGTTTACCTCTTTGTTAATACAGAATAATAAATTCATGGTATAGGTTATTGATTATGCCTAATAATCGTTATTGTAGGAATGATAATATTACGCTAAAATGGATTGATTCCATTAATAGACGAGAATGGAAGTCCGAAGCTCGTGAAAACGTTTTTAAATTTCGAGTCGGTATTCCATAACGATTGTAATATCAAAATAGAAATTGAAACGTTTACATACGGTTTCTGTCGGATTTCAGATTGTTTTAAACAAAACTAGCACAGGTAGGTCAATAAGTCTTCAATATGTCAGCATTGTGAATATTTTAATCTTTTCGGACACAAATATATAATTAAAAACACACACTTTAGCATTGTATCACGCGACAACAAAACATCGGAGGTCTCCTAGGCTGAATGAAGCATTATCCTGCCATGACGTTGAATACCACCTTATTGCTTATTTCTAGACGTTTTGTTTGGACGAAGTATAGTTTATTTCTAGTGATAAATTTGATAGAGACTGTTAGACAAAGACGTTGAAATCCAGAGTATGAACAGGAGGAAGAATTGTTGACATTAGTTAGATAATACCTTCATATGATCGGCTTTGTACCTTTTTTATCTTGAAATGTAAGGAATACGATATAAGAAAATTCATTTATTTAGGCAAAACTGCCAAAATATCCGTCTTTACGAGTATCATATAGAAATTTACATTATAACATAGTGAAGACATCTAAATAGGTTTACAAAGGTTTTGTTTTTGATGGTGAGTAACATTAACATTTTTTTTATTTTATTTTATAACATTGAGATGTATGATGTTTATGCATTGTAGGTCTTGTTAGATACACTGGTTCCCATAAATTGCTGAAATGTTCTTGATTTGATAGGTTTAATTTGATTTTGTTTCTTTTCACTTAAGCATTAGCAAAAGGAATAATCGTTTTTCAAACCACACTTATGCAAACTATTATCATTGTAGAATACTGCGACATTATCGAAACAAATATACCAACAGTATTCGCAGTCGTAAATGATGGCACAAAGCGCCATGTTTCACCTGGCTAAAACCAAACAATTAGTTTTCGATACTGCTAGTTTATACAAAATAACTGCGTTGAGTATTCTGTTTTTTTTCTTATTTTTCTTATTTTTCTTTTATCAAAAAGGTTCATGAGGAACCGATTGCTTTTTATAAAAAAGCGGTTCATTTACAAAGCGTTTGAGTATGTATTTAACAAAACGTTTCATGAGCAAACCGTTGTTTTGTATTAAACAAAAAAATATTAGCATGTAGCTATAACAAGTATATTTTTACTCATTTAACGAAATAATGAAACATAAAAAAATAAAAATAAACATACGGCCCCGAAACCGCTGTCGCAAAATCCAACCTTGAAACAAATATACAGAAAAATAAAACGAAGATTAGAGCGTTCATGATTTAGTCCTGACATTGAATGTTCAATCGAAATCAAATCGCAGAGACTGTTTGATCGGTTTGATCGGTTGATTATCAAGTCATAAGGGGGGCGTTCAGAATTCTTAAACTGGTCGTACACTTTTTTAATACGTATGTTTTAAATCGTATGGATGACATTACATTTTCCGAATGTCATAATTTATATTTAGTATCTACATCAGTGATTCATTATAACATGGGCTTGAGAGCGTTTCTTGCAACGGTAATTTCCGTAAATATCATGGACCCTTATAAAAAAAGCTTGAGAAAGGCTTCATCCTTTTTATTCACATGGAATAATGGGTCCTCATGTATAGACAATGCGTATTTGACTTATGAGGCGTTTCAAAATAAGTTGATGATAATACTTCTATGTGTGCAAAGTGCTCATTTAACCATTTGAGAAATATATGTAAATGATCACATTGTCTAAACAACTTTTAAATAATCAATAAGGTTAGAAAGTGTACTTCGTTTTAATTGAAGTGCTTTATTAATACTTGCATCAAGTTCAAGAAACAAAATATTTTTAGTTGATACATAGTTCTTGTACCTCGATGGTAACGAAAGCGTATTAATCATAGACTCACTCTCGATTCCGTTTCCTGGATAAAAATGGTGTTGATTTTGATAGGTCATGAAAATATTTAGTCATTTATTCACTAAATAAATATGTTTCTGCTTGTTCTTGTACATGTACATGTTAAAGTTTCACGTAAGCAAACAATAACATCAACCGTTTAACAATACTCAAATGACATCGTCGTATCCTAAATTGTTCATCAGGTTGATGCTGGCTCATATTAGGCATGCATGTTTAATTTAATGATAATTGATAAAAGTTGAGGTTGAGTGTTCCCCTAAACTAGATTCAGCGAAGTCCCGGTTTACTGACCATTTCAAGGCGGTTTGCCACCTAAACTAGATTCAACTCACAGTGAAGTGTTGATTAACTGACCGCTTCAAGGCGGTCACCTACCTAAACTAGATTCAACCTGCCCTGCAGTCCAGATTAACTGACCGCTTAATGGCAGTTCCCTACCTATATTAAATTCAACCCGCAGTGAAGTCTCGGTTAACTGACTGTTCAAAGGTGGTTACGCACCTCAACTAGATTGAACCCGCAGTGAAGTCTCGGTTAACTGACAATTCTAAGGCGGTAACCCACCACAACTAGATTCAACCCGCAGTGAAGTCTCGTTTAACTGTTCATTCTAAGGTTGATAACGCACCTCGACTAGATTCAACCCGCAGTGAAGTCTCGGTTAACTGACTGTTCAAAATGTGGTTACGCACCTCAACTAGATTGAACCCGCAGTGAAGTCTCGGTTAACTCAGAGTTCTAATGCGGTTACCCATCTCAACTAGATTCAACCCGCAGTGAAGTCTCGGTTACTTGACAGTTCTTAGGCGGTGAACCACCTCAACTAGATTCAACCCGAAGTGAAGTGTCGGTTAACTGAGAGTTCTAATGCGGTTACCCACCTCAACTAGATTCAACCCGCAGTGAAGTCTCGGTTAACTGACTGTTCCAAGGCGGTTACCCACCTCAACTAGATTCAACCCGCAGTGAAGTCTCGGTAAACTGACTGTTCCAAAGCGGTTACCCACCTCAACTAGATTCAACCCGCAGTTAAGTCTCGGTTAACTGACAGTTTTTAGGCGGTGAACCACCTCAACAAGATTCAACCCGCAATGAGGTGTCGGTTAACTGAGAGTTCTAATGCGGTTACCCACCTCAACTAGATTCAACCCGCGGTGAAGTCTCGGTTAACTGACTGTTCCAAGGCGGTTACCCACCTCAACTAGATTCAACCCGCAGTTAAGTCTCGGTTAACTGACAGTTCTAATGCGGTAAACCACCTCAACTAGATTAAACAGTTTACTAACGTGTTACCAACTTAACCAGTTTCAGCCCATGACGGTTTCATTGTATTAGAATTGTATGAAGTTCAGTAAGGTATATTTCGTTCAGTGTATTAAACGTGTTGGTTTATGAGTCAGCTGTACAATTAGCTATTGTCGCACATGTTTTAGTTTGGTCCAACACTGTGTTGCCTACCTGTAATTGTTAAATATAATTCTTTGAACTAATTTTCTGTTTAGTTCAAGAAAGCAAATTACTTGTTTATAAATAAATACATTAAAATATCTTCAAATTGGTCTTTTTTGAACGACCCTTGGAATTTAAGTTTTTATTCACGCAAAGGACACCAAATACGCTCTTAAAATTTAAAAAGCTTCTTTCTAAAATATCGTCCTATACAAATAGTATGCTTAAGTTGAATAGCAAAACTGCAGGAATTCGACCAGCCGGAAGATAAAATATATCATATTACGATACCCTAATCACAATGCAGATATCGATTTGAACATTCTGAAGTGTTTATATTGTATGATGCAAAATGTTTGAGCGGTTTTCAACTTGCAAACCATTATGCTATAAACCATGTCATTAATCATTCCAATGCAAAATTTATAGCCTTATAATACACCAGTTTCATGTAGATTTTCAGCATCGGCCAGACTAAAGTATGTCATTATTCAATTATTCCTTTGTTCAAGTGTAATTTTGGGATCATAATTCTTTAGGATTCCTATGTGTTTTTACAATGTTTTTATAAAGATGTTCAGGTTGTAAATATGTAAAATAACAAATTTCTCAAAAATTTATATTACTTTGACCTTTCATCATTAATTTAAAATGTTCACGATCTACTTTACCAATCGATACATGACTTTAGCGTCTTTACTTAGATTTTTAGCATTGGTTGTCGATGAGTCAGAGAACTTTGGAGCTCTCCCCGATAAAAAAAAAACATTGGTATGTATTATTTTTTTAAAAACTATATTGACTTATTATATGAAAGTTATTTTTTTATATTGTTTGCTAGTTTCTTGTGTAATCGCAATCCATTAGTGGAGTCGCCCAGAATGAGGCGTACTTAGAAAAGTTTGGTGTAATACCTTCTTATATGTAAACGAGATGACCAAAACACATAAAGGTTTTACTGTTTGAATATTTGCTCTTTATATTAACTGATATCGGACGTTAAGTGACTTATTTGAAAACGTTCAATACCAATTTTTAATTTATTGTAGAACTCATTTTTTATTATATATTTCTTTTCAGCAATGAAATATGCAGCATATAACAACTATATTACTGGTTTAGAAAGCATCCAAAATTCACAATTTTGAGTACCAAAAACTGTAACAAGTACACAACAAAGTATAATGACCAGACATTAAGAAGGATTAAAGTAGTCTTATAATGATCGGACACTAAGAAGGATTAAAGTAGTCTTATAATGAGTAAACATTGTAAAGGATTAAAGATTAAAGTAGTCTTATAATAAGTAAACATTGTAAAGGATAGAAATAGTCTTATAATTATCGGACAATCAGAAGGATAAAAGTAGTCTGATAATGAGTAAACATTGTAAAGGATTAAGGTAGTCTTATAATGAGTAAACATAGTAAACTATTAAAGTAGTCTTATAATGAGTAAACATAGTAAAGGATTAAAGTAGTCTGATAATGAGTAAACATTGTAAAGGATTAAGGTTGTCTTATAATGAGTTAACATAGTAAAGAATTAAAGTAGTCTGATAATGAGTAAACATTGTAAAGGATTAAGGTTGTCTTATAATGAGTAAACATTGTAAAGGATTAAGGTAGTCTTATAATGAGTAAACATTGTAAAGGATCAAGGTAGTCTTATAATGAGTAAACATTGTAAAGGATCAAGGTAGTCTTATAATGAGTAAACATTGTAAAGGATTAAGGTTGTCTTATAATGAGTAAACATTGTAAAGGATCAAGGTAGTCTTATAATGAGTAAACATTGTAAAGGATCAAGGTAGTCTTATAATGAGTAAACATAGTAAAGGATTAAAGTAGTCTTATAATGAGTAAACATTGTAAAGGATCAAGGTAGTCTTATAATGAGTAAACATTGTAAAGGATTAAGGTAGTCTTATAATGAGTAAACATTGTAAAGGATTAAGGTAGTCTTATAATGAGTAAACATTGTAAAGGATTAAAGTAGTCTTATAATGATCTAACTTCGGGAAAGATATAAGTAGACTTATAATGATCAGCCATTGAAAATGATTGATCTAGTGTTATAAGGATCTGACATTAAGAAGAAATAAAGTAGTCTTAAAATGATATGACATTTAGAGTAATAAAAGTAGTCTTATAATTTTCAGACATTGAGAAGGATTAAAGTAGTCATCTTACGACAAAGAAAAATGGAATGATGGGAGTATTCTTATAATGATCAGACGTTTGGAATGAAAGAACTAGTTTTAATATGATCTCAAATTTTGAATGATAGAAGTAGTCCTATATTAATCAAACATTGATAATGATATAAGTAGTCTTATTATGAGTAGACATCGAGAATGATAGAAGTAGTCTTATAAAGATCAGACATCCAGAATGATAGAAGTAGTCTTATAATGAGCAGACATCAATAATAATAGAAGTAGTCTTATAATGATCAGACATCAAGAAAAATATAAGTGGTACTATAATGAGCAGACATCAAGAATGATAGAAGTAGTTTCATAATGATCAGACATCAAGAATGACAGAAGTAGTCCTTTAATGATCAGACATCAATAATGATAGAAGTAATCTTATAATGATCAGACATCAAGAAAAATAGAAGTAGTCTTATAATGATCAGACATCAAGAATGATATTAGTTATCTTATAATGATCAGACATCAATAATGATAGAAGTAATCCTATAATGATCATACATCATGAATGATAGAAGTAGTCCTATAATGATCTCACAATTTTAATGATAGAAGTAGTCTTATAATGATCAGACATCGAGAATGATAGAAGTAGTCTTATAATAAGCAGACATCGAAAATGATATAAGTAGACTTATAATCAGCAGACATCAAGAATGATAGAAATAGTCTTATAATGATCAGACATCGAGAATGATAGAAGTAGTCTTATAATGATCAGACATCAAGAATGATAGAAGTAGTCTTATAATGAGCAGACATCGAGAATAATACAAGTAGTCTTATAATGATCAGACATCAAGAATGATAGAAGTAGTCTTATAATGAGCAGACATCGAGAATTATACAAGTAGTCTTATAATAATCAGACATCGAGAATGATATCAGTAGTCTTCTAATAATCAGACATCGAGAATGATATCAGTAGTCTTCTAATAATCAGACATCGAGAATGATATAAGTAGTCTTATAATGATCTCACATTTTGAATGATAGAAGCAGTCTTATAATGATCAGACATCGAGAATGATAGAAGTAGTCTTATAATAATCAGACATCAAGAATGACTGAAGTAACTTATAATGATCAGACATTGAAAATGATAGAACTAGTTTTATTATGATCTCACATTTTGAATGATAGAAGTAGTCCTATAAAGATCAGACATCGATAATGATAGAAGTAGTCTTATAATGATCAGACATCAAGAATAATAGAAGTAGTCCTATAATGATCAGACATCGATAATGATAGAAGTAGTCTTATAATGATCAGAAATCAAGAATGATAGAAGTTGTCCTATAATGGTCAGACATCGATTATGATAGAAGTAGTCTTATAATGATCAGACATCGATAATGATATAAGTAGTCTTATAATGATCAGACTTCGAGAATGATATAAGTAGTCTTATAATGAGCAGACATCGATAATGATTTAAGTAGTCTTATAATGATCAGACATCAAGAATGATAGAAGTAGTCCTATAATGATCAGACTTCGAGAATGATATAAGTAGTGTTATAATAATCAGACATCGAGAATGATGTAAGAAGTCGTATAATGAGCAGACATCGAGAATTATAGAAGAAGTCTTATAATAAGCCGACATCAAGAATGATAGAAGTAGCCTTATAATGAGCAGACATCAAAAATGATAGAAGTAGTCTTATAATAAGCAGACATCAAGAATGATATAAGTAGTCTCATAATGAGCAGACATGCAGAATGATATAAGTAGTCCTATAATTATCTCACATCGAAAATGATATAAGTAGTGTTATAAGAGCAGACATCAAGATTGATAGAAGTAGTCTTAATATGATCAGACATCAAGAATGATAGAAGTACTCTGATAATAATCAGACGTTGGGAATGATAGAACTAGTTCTATTATGATCTCACATTTTGAATGATAGAAGTAGTCCTATAATGTTCAGACATCGAAACTGATAGAAGTAGTCTTATAATGATCAGACATCGAGAATGATAGAAGTATTCTTATAATAATCAGACATCGAGAATGATATCAGTAGTCTTCTAATAATCAGACATCGAGAATGATATAAGTAGTCTTATAATGATCTCACATTTTGAATGATAGAAGCAGTCTTATAATGATCAGACATCGAGAATGATAGAAGTAGTCTTATAATAATCAGACATCAAGAATGACTGAAGTAACTTATAATGATCAGACATTAAAAATGATAGAAGTAGTCTTATAATGAGCAGACATCAAGAATGATAGAAGTAGTCTTATAATGATTAGACATCAAGAATAATAGAAGTAGTCTTATAATAATCAGACATCAAGAATGATAGAAGTAGTCTTGTAATGATCAGACATCGAAAATGATAGAAGAAGTCCTATAATGAGAAGACATCAAGAAAAATAGAAGTAGTCTTATAATGATTAGACATCAAGCATGATAGAAGTAGTCTTATAATGAGCAGACATCGAGAATTATATAAGTAGTCTTATAATGATTAGACATCAAGCATGATAGAAGAAGTCCTATAATGATCAGACTTCGAGAATGATATAAGTAGTCTTATAATGATTAGACATCAAGCATGATAGAAGAAGTCCTATAATGATCAGACATCAAGAATTATATAAGTAGTCTTATAATGATCAGACATCAAGAATGATAGAAGTAGTCTTATAATGAGCAGACATCGAGAATTATATAAGTAGTCTTATAATGATCAGACATCAAGAATGATAGAAGTAGTCTTATAATGAGCAGACATCGATAATGATAGAAGTAGTCCTATAATGAGCAGACATCGAGAATTATATAAGTAGTCTTATAATGATCAGACATCAAGAATGATAGAAGTAGTCTTATAATGAGCAGACATCGAGAATTATATAAGTAGTCTTATAATGATCAGACATCAAGAATGATAGAAGTAGTCTTATAATGAGCAGACATCAAGAATGATAGAAGTAGTCTTAAAATGAGCAGACATCAAGAATGATAGAAGTAGTCCTATAATAAGCAGACGTCAAGAATGATGCAAGTAGTCCTATAACGAGCAGACATCGAGAATGATAGAGGTAGTCTTACAATGAGCAGACGTTGTAAATAATAGAATTAGTTTTGATATAATGATGTCACATTGGGCTGTATTCAAGTAGTCTCATAATGATCAGACATTGAGGACGATGGGAGTATTTTGATAATGCGTGTTTATTATTCACTGATCAAGTACTAAAAAGGTTGTTATTGCAAATACGCATGTAAATGCCACTATTATTAAATGCTTAACATTCCGAATGTGCAAGGTTCAAGTTACTTCAAACTGACTTCAACTTAATTAATCCTTTCAAATATTGACATGCAGAATATGAAAACATCTAACAATCAATTTAAACGTTAGGTAATATTTTATTCGATAGTTCAATGTTCTTTGGAAATAAACCCGGAACATAAAATCGTTTCAATATTTCAGTGAATATTGAATAACAAATATGTTATTTGATTTATTTTAATCAATAAACGGCAGAAAAGGCCTGTATATTAAGGTTATGAATATCATTTAAATTATTGTGCTCTGTATGATTGTAATTAAGTAATAGATACAGAACGATTTTTTCTTCCGAAAAATTCCTTATACAGACGTAAGAAGCTGTTGACAAATATATAGCTTTTAAAAGAAAATCATGTCATTTATACGTTATTAGCAATATTCAGACAATCATTATAAGAAATAAATGATTTTGTCAAAAATAGTTATATTATCGAGTAAACGTTAATCCCCTTATTATTTTCCTATTATTTTACGTTTATCTTTTGATGTCGTTTTATATTCGACGTATCGGGTGCAGTACTATATTTTATGATATGTGTTTCATCAAGAGTTCGCTTTTCTGATAATTACTTCTAATGGTATGTGCTTTTCTAATAGTTGCTTCTAAAGCTGCGCGCTTTTCTGATAGGTGCTTCTAAATGTGCGCGCTTTAATGATGGTCGCTTCTTAAGATGCGCGCGTTTCTAATATTTGCTTCTAAATGCACGCTTTTCTATAATTTGCTTCTCAAGCTTCGCGCTTTTCTGATATTTGCTTCTAAATCTGCTCGCTTTTCTGATATATGCTTCTAAGTCTGCTCGCTTCTCTGATATTTGCTTCTAAATCTGCTCGCTTCTCTGATATTTGCTTCTAAAGGGTACTCGCTTTTCTGATATTTGCTTCTCAAGGTGCGAGTTTTTCTGATGTTTGCTTCTAAAGCTGCTCGCTTTTTTGATATTTGCTTCTAAAGGATACTCGCTTTTCTGATATTTGCTTCTCAAGGTGTGCGCTTTTCTGATAATTGTTTCTAAATGTGCGCGCATTTCTTATAATTGCTTTATTTGCTTCTAAAGCTGCTCGCTTTTCTGATAAATGTGCGCGCATTTCTTATAATTGCTTTATTTGCTTCTAAAGCTGCTCGCTTTTCTAATGTTTGCTTCTAAAGCTGCTCGCTTGTCTGATAATTGCTTCTAACGCTTTGCGCTTTTCTGATATTGCTTTTCAAACTTCGCGCTTTTCTGATATTTGCTTCTAAAGTTGCTCGCTTTTCTGATATTTGCTTCTAAAGCTGCTTGCTTTTTTGATGTTTGCTTCTAAAGCTGCTCGCTTTTCTAATATTTGCTTCTAAAGCTGATCGCTTTTCTAATATTTGCTTCTAAAGGTTCTCGCTTTTCTGATATTTGCTCTTTAAGATGCGTTCTTATTGTCGCCAAACTGTTGTCTGGCTGGAAAAAAAACGTTTATATAAATGACACAAATGACACCTGAATTTGATAAGTTTACCAATTAAATACGTTATGTTCCTTCAACTAAATAGACTAGCTGGCAATGACTTAAAGGCGGAAGTAGTGCATTATGTGATTAAGATGATAATGAATTGTACAAAGTATCATTAACAAAACATATATTTTAAATACCTTAATCCAAAACGTCATTTACCACTCGATCAAACATATATTTTAAATACCTTAATCCAAAACGTCATTTACCACTCGATCAATTTGTTCGGTGACAAAGATATGCGTATACAAAATGAAGTGTTTGACCCAACGTGCCAGAGTGTGTTATTTTGGCTAAGATATATACTATATTAGTTTATATCAAAAGCAAATGAAGGTCAACCAAGTTTGATATTATACAATTTGGCTTTTCATCATGAATCTAACATTTTGAAAGCTTGTATTCTTAAAATATTGACATTTTCTAAAGGTGCCGAATAATTGCTGCTGTGTACAAATTTCATTTAATGGTTTATCGTAATGTAATCTACAATATACAATCATTTTGTCGTGCATCATAAAATGAATACAATAAAATTATATGATGATAGTTAATGTTTGATATATACTTCCATCACAACAATCTATTGTTTTAGCGATACATTGACACTGGTTTCTCTCCGATGACCCCAAAGCAGCAAACTTGACTTCAAATGGTGACTTGTATGATTGATACAAATGATAGATTACAGAACAGAACAGAACAGAACAGAACATAACTTTTATTTTAATTTAACTTAAGCATACACAGCTCATCGTTATAAACCGAAAAAAAAAATACATATAAAATATCATTATCTTCTGTTCTGTCAAAACACAGATTTTATAGTAATCGAAGAGCAATTTTTGTTGTGTAATCGACTCGATCTAGACGAATATTGCACGTGCACCACCATACTACGGTAATGCCTACCTCACGTAATTTTATCATTTCTAGTCATGGCTGCGGACAAAAAGCCAGACGTACTGACGGAAGAACACGCAAATTACATATTCTTCAACCGAAAGCTTCGGTGGAGGTAAGCAGGACTTATGGTATGTCATATAAGCCGAGCTGACCCTTAGATCTTTGCTGTTTATTTGTTTATCCTGTCAAAATTTAAGAATCATTTCAAGCATTTTCAGATCTTTTTCAACAAAATATCAGTTTAAAAACTATTTTCTACTAAGCAAGAACACTTAGAATTGTGGCTCATTCCTGCCATTTCATGGTTTAAAAAACTTTACAATTTACACAGAAATTATTCGTCAAAACAGTTTAATTAATGTTACATAGATATGCATTGAATATTATACATACGTTTGTTTTAAATTATTCTAAGATTGTTCTTTGAAACAGTTTTGGACAAATAATTAATTTCAGGTACACATATTTTATTTTTTCCGTTTCTATTTTCGGCTTCGTTTGGGAAACTTGAATTTCAAGATCAATAGAATGATCAATCAACTGGCAGTTTTGAACGAACTTACATTCGTAGACAAACTTAGCTATTCAAATAACACAAATTATTCACGCATGACAATCAATTGTCAATAGATGGCTTATATAACACGTCTTATGTCTAATGGTCGCATAAAAAGCGTCAAATTTCATATCACCAGAGTTGATAATATGTTTATAAAATTAATATGTCATCAAAATGACAACACATACAGTAGTATACTTCTATTTACAATGGAAGGAAAGAACGTTTAGCTTGGTAAAATGAAACCACATGATCCAATTGTTAGTAACGAATTTTATTCACGATGAAGTTCATTGTAGTTCATTAACAATATAAGGCCACACCAAATTGATGTTTATTGTCGCGGATTTAGCGCACCATTTTTTTTTTTAATTTTTAAATTATTATTTTTTAATCTTATTGTTGCGACCGCAGATATATTTTCATCGCCAACTACATAGGTTGTGATTGTTAGCTTTTTTGAAAGCTGAAATATAATCAATTATAATTTTCCTACGCAGTTTTAGTGTTTGTTTGTGAAAGGAAGTAACCGATGCGTGGAGTTTTATATTTTAATGTTAAACGGTTTAGCATTGGTTTCAATAAATCAATTCAATCGGCGGGGTGAGGAGGATTTATAGTATGTCATATAAAACTGTAATATGGCTGCCGAGCTTATTCATAGATCTTCCGGTAAAATCACCGTGGCTCGAAATTTGGAAATTTAATGCTATTTTACAATAAATGTGTTGTGACTATACTCGAAGAAATTGTACATCCCATGCAGAGCATAATCATTAATTATGCAACAGTGTGCATTACAATATGTTTACCTGATACTGGCAGCTATAATATTGCGTAATTCGTGGATGGAAATTGGAATGATGAAAAATGACTATTATTTTATTATCGTGATTAAAATGTGACCTTATGGCGTCGATGCTGTACACAACAGTTTTACTGAAAAGGAATATGCATTTGTTTTATTGTTTGGTCAAAAAATGAGGTTTCCAAGTCATTTTTGGCCAAATACTGACAAAACCAACAGTTGCAAACAAATATCTGGTCACATATAGCAATCGGTACATTATAGAGTACTGGTCCCGATAGACCAAAATAAAAGGTAAGCCTAACTTTAGTTAATGACTTTGATTAATGTTTTCCTTTACAGCATTCTTGGATAAATAAACCCACGCCCTGACATTTATAGTATGTTGTACATGTCCTAATACTTCATTTTGGAAAGCATATGCCACTGTATTTACTATATTTACACCTCCACTTCCATTTCTTAAATGAACTGCCTTTCGGCAATTGCGTTCATCAATCGATGAAAGCAACATCTTCGGATATGTTCGGATCGGAATTCATTGCATAACAATATATATGTATGAAAATATTTGTCTTGTTATTGTTTGTATTGTGTCAAAAAGACCCGTAAAATATAAATCAACATTTTAGAAAGTGCTAATTCTTTAAATTTTAAATGTATATTTGCCATTACTGTTTGAAATTTACGTTTAAAAGTGTTTTCAAGTTGCTGATCTTTTCCCGCGATAGTGTGTCATTTGAAAAAAATGCTTCCGGTTACAGTCGGGTCGTTCTATTTACAGAATGGGTAGGAAAGGGTTACTGAAAGGTTGTTTTAAATGAAATTAAGAATTCTTTTAACAATTATTGAATGAAATAATGAACCACTGGTGTAAATATAAGTAATGAATTGCGGGCTTGATGTCATTATCGGGGATATGAACGCAATTGGGCCCAATTGCGTGCATACCCCGGTAATGACATCAACCCCGCAATTCATTCCTTAAGTAATGTTCAAAACGAAATTAAGTTTATGTTTTTTTGACTAAAAGATTGTTTGATGCTGCCGGTGAAAAAAACATGGATTTTTTAAACTTCCAAAATAAATCTTTATGAATGCCTGAATACTGTTGCAAATAATGTTTATGTGTAAATAGGTTGTTTCAATTCTTTTTTTGGAAAACATTGCTATTTTTATTATTAATGATCATCAAACTAAAAATATGTTATAATTACCTTAGAAGTTTGGTTTATTCATATGTATTGGGCTTACTAAAAACGGACGAAAAAATAATATGAATTCGAACATTTTTCAATTGTCCAATAGAGATTCAGTTCAAGATTGAGTTCCAATGGGTTTAAGGGCAATTATATTGTGCAATATTTATATTAATTATAAGAAGAAAACAATATTTTCGCTCATCGCTCGCGTCCGGTTTCATAAAAACTAATAAAATTGTATTTTTTTTCTTTTTTCGCTCGCTCCAAATTGTTTTGGCAACAATCCGAAGAACAAACTGTTAATTTTAAGTGTTTAAGAAATTTATCGACGATAGAAGAAAGCAAAAGATGACACAAATTCAAACCAGCAAAAAATAAATTATTTCATGATCTCGCTTTTTTGAGAAATGTGTTTGTGCTGGGCTAGTTAGGGTATTTATCCCTTTGCTACAACGACAATTTAAAGACTGTTGATATTGCCATTGAGTATGTATTTTAGTAGCGGATAGCATCAAAATGATGACAGAATAGGAATTGCAATGAAAGGACAACGACAAAAAACAGCACAACAAATACGTAATACAATAAATAGTTTAATGAATAAAAGTTTATTTATAAGCAGATGAATGTGAATGTGTTTTGAACTGATCCTAGATCGAAAACATGTATATCATAATATATTGGAAAAATAACAAACCATGGCTCTTTAAACAAACTATGGCTCTTTAAATATAAGATTTCACGCAGTTTACTAGAATATTTACAATACATACAGTGACATTTTGAAAATACTTTTAGATACAAGAAATCCATTCATGTGTAAAGTTTACGATTTATTTAACTTCTGAAATGGCTTGACAATTTTAAAAATAATAAGACCATAAGTAAATATAAAACCTTGATAATATCTAAATTGATATATTAAGTATTAGGACTGCTATATTTACTACTTGATAATTTTTACTGCCCGAAGTGCTTTAAGATACCGTCGGATGCTTTTAATATATTCAATGTTTGTATGGTCAAATATGTCTGTCTGAAATATTGTGTCAACTTTATAAATTATATCTATTTACTCAAATATGAAACCATGATAATATATGAACTAACATGAAGCACTGCGGGTATACAATAGTCCAAATGTCTACCACCAGATGAATTTGAAAATACTGTAAGGTATATACAACATATTCAATGTTTGTATGGTAAAAATGTTGTCTATTATAATTGCTTTTCAACTATATAGGTTGTATTCATTTACGCAAATATGAACTTATGACAATATATGTATTGAACGAGTTATTACAGGTCTACATCCATTCCAATGTTACCAGTTGAATTTGAAAAAACAACACTGTAAGACATATACAATCTATTCAATGTATGTATGGTCAAATGGTATCGTCTGTTATTGTTTGTCAACTTTATAAATAATAATTATTTACTCAAATATGGAACCATGATAATATATAAATTGAAACAAGCATTATTATATGCCTATTATAAGTCAAATGTCTGCCACCAGATGGACTTGAAAATAATGTCAGATATTTACAATGTATTTAATATATGTGTTCAAATATTATTGTCTGTATTTGCCTCTCAACTTCATAAATGATAATAATTTAATGAAATATAGCAATGATAATATATGAACTGATATACGAAGGAGAACATGTCTACTAACATTCAAATGTCTACCACCAGATGATTTGAAAACAACTGTAAGATATATACATGTTTTATGTTTGTTAGGTCAAATGTTACTTTACGTAGTTGCTTGTCAACGTCATAAATGGGGGACAGTCCTGCTGAGGTGAGTGACATTTTCATTTACTGCAAGGCACTTGTCCTATTAGATAGACAATCGTGATTTTCAAATTTCTCTTATTCAATTTAATTTAGCTATATAATCTTCTTCTATTATCATACTACTTGGTTACATTTCATCTCTTATATGAATACCCTCACATCACAAAAAAACAAACATAGCTTTTGAGTTATACAAAGTATTGCAGTTGTTCCATAATTCCAATATCTACTACCCCTAACACGTTGACAATAATGTTCCATATAAACAATCTGTTCTTTTTCCGTCAAATACTATTTTCTATAGAAATAGTAGTCGTCTTGAGGCGCGGCCACAAACATCTCGTCCAGTTCTCCTCTGATGGTCTTGAATGTCGGGCGTTGATCTGGGTGGGCTTGCCAGCATCGCGTCATTACGTCGTACCATCTTAAAAGTGTATACAGATAACATATACAAGGCTTGGTATAATACATCTAAAACTTAACTATAGGAATTGAGTACAGAAACAGTTACCTGGTATACAACACGGCGTCACACCGTTATACCTGTTTTCAATAATGCATTTGTTGACATTTATTTTCTCGGGTATATGGGGTATTTTTATCGAAATTGAGTCGTTGAGTTGGTAATTAATAAACATCGTTTACAAAAGATCGTTGAAATTGAAACAATATATTCGTATGTAAAATTTCCTATTACAAATACAATTATTACCCGTATTTGCTACTGACAAAGAATTCATTAACTTTTATTGAACTGGAACATGTATAATGCTAAGGCAGACTCACTTGTCATCGCTCTGTTCTGGTTTGGGAAGCCTGTAACCACTCTTCAGCTTGTCTGGGATCTCCTTTCCTCGAATGTTTTCATATGGTGCATCACCTGTTAATGACAATTTTTTGTATCATTAAACAATCTTTATTTTATATATTATACAACATGATTGAAAAACGAGGTAATTGTATTCCCAGGGCAACTTTAACGGAGCAATACCGGTGACATAAGGATATTCCACAAAGTCTGAACTGTGCGAATTAAAAAAATATATTTCAGTCATCCGGGTTTGCGGACATATGGCCATTTCCAGAGTCTGTACATATTCGTGCATTTGTCCCCATGCTTCAAAACCGATAAAGAAATGTGTATATAACAGGTTAGGTGCTACCGTGGACACATATTCGTCTTTGTATTCTAAAAGGAAATAATGGAAACGTTCAAATCGTCAAATGACATTGTTTCATTGAAAACTTTTAGATATAGAAATATATTAGTTAAACTCAGATTGTTCCCTCATTATTTTAACATGAACATGTACACTGTGTAATTTAGACGATACTGATATTCGTTAGAAATATATATTCCTAGTATATATTGTGTCATAAGTTGTGTCATAAATCCGAGTATCTGTTATATTATTATATAATTCTGATAATAAACCTCTGTTAATAAGGTTTAACTATATGCTCCATCAAATCTTTAAAAAAGAAGACTTGAAAATATAAAATCGACCCTAAAGACAGTCTTACACACAGTACTGTCAAATTACTACGAAATATAATGTTGTTTTAGTGTATTTAAGTAAGATACCACCTAATCTTAATTGAGAAAATGAGTCCCACTTAAACGATTTTGCGTTTCAATTTCACAAAACAAACATGTTTATCTATTGATTCATATAGCTACAACAAATTCTAAATCAAATTGTATATGTTAATTTGTGTCCGATCGATTGGACCTATGGACCATCTTTATAATTTTAGTTTAAACTAGATTTTTAAACCGCTGACATTTTGTTTGAAATTTAAATGCTTGTAAATATCAGTGTTTGAGTTCCTGCACGGTTTGGTTAGGCTTCTGGTGCAGTTAATGTTATTGTGAGAATCAAGGTTGGTATTTGGTGTGACGTACCTTCAGGTCCTAAGTGTTTTGTGAAAAAAAGAAGTACAGTGTATTGGTCAATAGTATTACGCCTTTTTATGTCGAGGGAAGTTTTTAAAGATAAACAACGCTTTTTTGTACAGACAAATACGCGACATTGTAAATATGAGTTTTAAACCCGTCATCTGCATGGATTAAAATGCATGTGTATCAAAATACTACAATTGCAAGAGAAAATAGCGACTTAAACATATGAACGTATATTAGGATTCTGCCAAGATAAGAATGAAGTGTAC
Organism: Mya arenaria; assembly: GCF_026914265.1. Lineage (NCBI taxonomy): Eukaryota > Metazoa > Mollusca > Bivalvia > Myida > Myidae > Mya > Mya arenaria. The sequence continues at coordinate 29,342,791 of NC_069128.1, forward strand.
CTTTTTCAAGGAAGTTAACTCAGCCCTTAATTTAATCAATACTCAGCCTTTTGATATGCATGTATGAAGAAATACAATTAACAAAGGAAATAGCTAAATTTGAATCATCATTGTTATAATATGTATTTATAAAGGCACACACCGAGAGAAAATATTTCCCATAACACGACGGCGTACGACCAAGCATCACTCTTCTCTGACGCACCCTTTGTTGTCTTCAAACACTCGGGAGCCATCCACTTGATTGGAATACGCTCCTGAAACGGTGCAGTGATGCCGATACAATGGGATAAAATAAAACAAATAAACATATTTTGTGCTTTATACACTATCCAGATATTAGCGATGCAAAGTTTTTGTTTATTTAAATCCCTTTAAACATAAACTTGTTAATTGAGAATTTTATCTACATCAAATTAATTTGATGGGACAAGCCGGGTGCCAGAACACAACTAAGTTTAACATGTATTTTGTATGGTACACCGACGAGAAAAGTGTCGTTATGTAAAGTGTTTTATGTAATTGAGTCTGGATCTGTTAAACTGTAGTTACGCGTTTTCCTTTGTCTTCGTCCACATCCATGGGTCCAAAACCAGCAATCTTAACTTCAACAGCGCTGTCCAGTAGAATATTCCGTGCTGCCAGTCGCCGATGGACAACCTAAATATGTGCCATAAATTCGGTTAGATAGAAATATAAGTTTATTTTCATCCTTGAGGATGGAGGATTAAAACGAATAAACATAAACAGAATAATAATTACAAAAGTGATAATATGGAGTATTGCAATGTATATATAGATGATAACTAAATAGTCCCGTCAACATAGTTTGGTATTAAGAGTTTGTGACAGTATTAAAACATTTTAAAAGATTATACCAATTCATATTCAACCAAAACATCAAATATGATCCTTCTTCAATATCATTTCATGTTTCAGGTTTATTCTTAACTAGCAAGAGCTCTACATTACAGCCGATGGTTGTTTTAACGAAAATCGAAAATTAATACCTTTAAGACAGTAAATATTGGTTCTTATCTGACTACTAAACGGCGTTAACCCAACTGAACTTGTTTAACCCTTTACATTTTAAAAGGACTGTGAAAAAAGTTTTTACAACAATTTGTTAATTACTCTCGTTGACGCGATTGTGGTAGAGAGTGTGGTCTTGTATTGTGGGGAAACCGGAGAACCCAGAAAAACCCACTTGTTTTCAAGCGAACCCGTGTCGCTTAGGTGAGAAGAAAGTGCGCTTGCACTGAGCTTACCCATTGTACTAATGCAAGGCTGCCTAGACCAGCATTAACTCAAGTGTTACAAGACGTGTTTAATGTTCCTGTATAGTGTGTTTTAAATCAATGCATTTCTTGTTATTTGTATGTAAGTTTTGGAACTTGTACCTTATAAACAGTTCGCAGAGCATCTTAATTTCCCCTGCGACTACAATTGACCAGGGGCCCTATTGAATCACCAACTTAGATTTAATTAATTTAAGATTATAATTGATATAGAATGAGTTGAATCAATGAGGCTAGTCAGAAGTCAAGTGTAGTTATTATATTAATTACTGACCAAGGCGCCAATATAGCAGTAACTTTACTAGGTTATGTTTTATGATTACATGGTTGCCAGATTCAATGTATTAACTAAATATCTCCCACAACATTCACTTGATATTTTGATTTACTTGCTATAGCTAGAGCTGGTCATTCATATAACTCTTACCTAAATCTTTCAGTAAACTTTGTCACATATTCCCCCTGTATATCAACATTTTATTTACGTTAAATATACCTCTTTTCCGGCCAAGTATTCCATGCCACGGGCTACACCAAGGCCAAACCTGTATAGTATTTCCTGTGACTCCAGGGTCATGTTGGATTTCATTGCCTGAAGATAGTCACTAAGTTGCCCATTGGAGCAATATTCATATATGATGAACGGTCCCACTAGAAAGGAAAATGTTGTTAGGTTAATTGTCCAAAAGCATTCCCATCGGCGAGTGAAGCACCACGGCGAATTGTCATCGAAAACAACATCGGATGTATGCCGGTGTATTAGTAAAGGTAGTAAATTTAATAATACTACTATTAGTTAATTGAAGTGTTATTTTTAAAGTATATTGTCTATTACTTAGATCGAAATTGATTCCCAGTGAAATGATATTTGCATAAGTAATTCAGATTCCTTAGAATAAAGTCCTGAGACATAACTGTTAAATTGAAATTACTACGCGATCTTCTTGTATCGTAGTTAATTTTAAAGAATTTTGACACTGTAAAAGGTCCATATACATCCGTAGGTTGTTTTCAACGGAAAGTGGCCGATGTGTTCAGATTTGAGCCTCCGAAGCAAAACATGCATTCTAAGAACGCAGCCCTCAGTCTCAGATTCATTGGCAATGGGCCGATTGTTCAGGACTTTGTTAAAGTTAACGATAATTTCAACGTCATCGTTGTTAACTTTCAAATGTTAACTTCTCTAGAACTAACAAGTTTACATTTGTCATTTGCAGTATTTCCAACAAGGCCTAAGACACCTGTTTTCGATGAACCTGTTCAATATATAAGTATGCTCCACAATAGTTCACCGTTGGTGTTAATAACGTTATTAACTTTAATAAAGTTCTAAACAGTCGGCCCAATATCAATTGACAGCTAGGTTTAAATGATAATGTTCAATGGCAGTAAGGACATTAATGACAAATGGAATTTTACAAACGTCATCAGTGAGAATCATTTTACAAACAAATGTAGGAAACATAAGTATAGTTTGGGATTGATATGTTCCGTTAAGCATTCCTATAGAAATGTCAATGAAGGCATTACGTGAAACTTTCAATCAACCAGAAATCAAATTTTAAAAGCGTTTTTTATATACACTTACTAACTGTGTCGTCGATAACTGCTCCTATAAACTTAATGACATTTTCATGCTTTCCAACCACGGTAGAAAAGAAATTGACTTTGGCTTTCATTAGATGTTCGTCTTGTTTTGTAAAGCCCTCTGAAAAGCAACATTTATTTTCACCATAACCCTTAATTGAATGCTTTGTATAACATGCTGCAGTTAGATAAAATAACAATATTTGGTAGCATATTGACGCTTAACAAACAACCTCTTTAGGATATCATTTTTGTTTACAATAAATTGTGAGGGTTTGTATCGAATTGTGTATACTTATCTTGACTTTATTATCACTATGAAACAAAAGCAAACCAATAGGGTGGTTAAACGCCGTACATACGAAACGCAATTTTGAAACAAAACAAAAAACAACTTACGTTTAAGAACCTTTGCTACCACTGTGTTGCCGTTGTTTGCGATGGACGCCGTGTAAATATCAGCAAATGACCCTGACTTCATAATACTTTGTAAGCTGACGTCAGCTCGAGCTAGCTGCCAAGAATCAAGGTCTGCAAAGTCCATGTCACCGTAGATGTACATAGAGTTTGTATAAGACCTAGAATTCTGAAATGAAATTATTACACCATTAACAACGCAAAAAACAACAACAAACTTTTATTGCAAAAGCAAAATATATGTCAAGTTTTGTTACCATGTTGATGGGCACGATTGTTATATGGAAAATATAATTGGAAACATATTGTTCTTTTCATTTATTATATCCACTTCGAAAAAAAATGTTTAAATTTTTCAAGGGATATGCCGTTAATAGTAGAATCCATAAAAATACTTAGACCTATTGTTAACAACTTGGATGGACTTGCAAATATAAGAAAATATAAGAAACAAACAGAGTAGTACTAGTATATAAAAATGACTAACTCATATTGCTAACAACTTGGTAGATTGCATATCACAAGCATACTATGACTTTTTATAAGAAAAGCACCATACGAGCTTAACTAAGACTGCTTGTTCTCGTACACACCAGTTACAATCAGATTGCTAACTCTTATATAAACATTTCTTTAAGAACTTAGTTGTGACAACGGTCTAACAGCTTAGCAAAGCTATTACCTGTTTAAAACTTTAAGACATCACGTTTTAGCCCGGAAAATGTTTCCTCCAACCCGCAAAATACCCTACGCGAGGGTTGGCATGAACTTGCACTCTCGGCCGTGGAAGATACTTATATTATTTCAGTAAGGGATACACTCATAAGGTATGTCAAATATATGATAAACAGTACGTTCGATACAAAATTTCTATGCGTATTCTTACCTTACCGAAAAAGTCATTGCCGGCCATTGATCTCCTATACCTGACAGATACCGCTTGTAGTCCTCGTCGTACCGGCTGCATATAACCTCTTCGCAGCAGGAGCACAAAAACTGCCGTCAACAGTGCAGGTATAACCAGTACACCTGTTATGAAATTATTTTAAATGACAAATGTCATATTAATTGAATAAACTAATTAGTTAACACTTAAAGGTAAAACAAAAAAGAAAGAATTCGATTTGCCAAGGAATATATTCACTTATGTCTTGAGTCCGAGTTTGAGAGTCAGGTTCAAAAGAATGTGTTCTGAATCGTTTAAAACTATTTATAACACAACTTATTTTTAGGAAAGGTATGTACCAGATTGAAAAACCGATTATTTTTAAAACATACACCATTTGTACTTTTTCTTTAAGAATAGTATTGTTACGAAACAATTAAAATTTAGCTTTTGAGATTCAGACTTCGGACGTTAGTGTATATGGAACTAGGTCTTTCCTAACAAAAAAAAGCCCTGAATAAACTATTGTTCAAGGTTTTATATAAAAAATAAATTTCTATCGTGGAAACGCTTTCATGTTTGTTGATGAAGCATAGGTATATACTTACTTATAACGATGCCGGCAATTACGCCTCCTTGCAGATGATTTTCTCTTTCAGCTGAAACAATTTGTGCGTAGCATTTTAAAGTTGTACCATTATCCATTAAATTTATCATGTTTATTGTCGACATCATGTTTAGCATTTAACTGAATTTCTTTTTTCGGAGTTATTCATTTCTCTGCCGAATAGTTGATCGAACGTTAAACGGCGTTAAAAACTTTTGTTTAAAGAGTGATAAGGGCACACGAAAAAAAAAATATGTTAAATTGAACTGCTTGATTACTGTTACTTAAATATTAATATTTGTACGTTACCGATGACCTAAAAAGCAAAAACTAAAACGTTTTAGGTCATACACGCTATTTTATTTCCCAATACTAGCCATCCATTTCCTTAAATTAAGTTCAAAACCAATTGATTCAAACAACAAAAATGTATGCGCGTTTGTCCTTAAAAAATTCAATCAGTTTGAAGCTAGTACCCGTTAACTCTTACTGAATAAATGATGTACCAGGCCAGAAGTAGGCATTCATGATGTTTTATTCTTTCTGATTGTAAGAATTGAAATGAATTCAAAGATAAACATCAGTAAATTATGTGCATTGCTCAGACAAAAAATCGGCCTGAAGTAATATTCTCAATTTTCATTATAGAGAGTGCATCCTGGACCACATACGGGTACTTTGCATTTAGTTGTAACGTACCTTTACTGTCATGTGTGCATTAAGAAGGCGCCGACTATATATGATACTGTACCAAATGTAGCTTTAACATATGGTTACAGTTTATCAATTGAAGAATATACCGTTTGATAATTACCACGTAGCACGATGAAATATGAAGATAAATGCGTTTTAAAAATTTCACTTAATTTAATAATGGTATCTGAAATCAAAAGGGCCCTGAATATTGAAATATTTGAATATATTGACTTTAAATACCAACTCTTCCCCGAATATGAAGGTAACACGGTTCTTTAACAATTTTCTTTATGTTTCTCAATCTTCTACGCAGTAATGTCCCTTGGCGCGTAGTGACAAAGGAAGTTTAGAAAAACTAACACTTAGCTTAATTATTTGTTAAAAAAAAACATTCAAAAATAAATTCCAGATTATACCATCAAAATGTGTAGTCATGTTTATGCCTGTTCACCTTCCTCATAACACTGACGTGTTTACATGAAAAGAATTACATTTATTATCAACAATATTAATTTTTACTTAACATGTTATCGTTGAAGTGAATAAAAACTGTTTTGTGATCTTTATGCATGTATTTTTTCTAATTTTATCGCACCGATTTGATGCAATGCATCAATAAGAATCTTGTTACCTGTTTTGAATTTGTATGGTAGAGCAGCTAATTCAGTCCCTTCATATCCAACATTCAGGGACACACTGTACTCCTTGTCTGAATCTAAGCCGACAATGTCAACTGAAGTCTGCTCGCTGTTAACCTGTATTACTCTTGTTTGTCCGTTTCCAAGGTAGACGACTAACGCTATTTCCACCCTCCCGTAGCATGAAGGGGTATCAGGAATATCCCAAGTCAGGCGGGCTCCATTTGGCAATCTCTCTTCAATTCGTATGTTTGTTGGTCCGGAATCTGAAATGTTTCACGAAAGTAAATGATAGTAGTAGTAGCAGTGGTAGTAGTAGTAGTAGTAGTAGTAGTAGTAGTAGTAGTAGTAGTAGTAGTAGTAGTAGTATTAGTAGTAGTAGTAGTATTGGTAGTAGTAGTAGTAGTAGTAGTAGTAGTAGTAGTAGTAGTAGTAGTAGTAGTAGTAGTAGTAGTAGTAGTAGTAGTAGAAGTAGTAGCAGTAGCAGTAGCAGTAGCAGTAGCAGGGGGTGATGGTGGTGGTTGTGGTGGTGGTGGTAGTGGTGGTAGTAGTAGTAGTATTATTAGTAGTAGTAGTTGTAGTAGTAGTAGTAGAAGTAATAGTAGTAGTAGTTGTAGTGGTAGTGGTATTCGTAGTGGAAGGGGTAGTGTTAGATGAAGTGGTAGTGGTAGTCGTAGTGGAAGAGTTAGTGGTAGGTGAAGTGGTAGTGGTAGTCGTTGTGGAAGAGGTACTGCTAGGTGAAGTGTTAGTAGTAGTCGTAGTGGAAGAGGTAGTGGAAGGTGAAGTGGTAGTGGTAGTCGTAGGGGAAGAGGTAGTGGTAGGTGAAGTGGTAGTGGTAGTCGTAGTGGAAGAGGTAGTGGTGGGTGAAGTGGTAGTGGTAGTCGTAATGGAAGAGGTAGTGGTTGATGAAGCGGAAGTGGTAAGTGTTAGTCGTAGTGGAAGAGGTCGTGGTAGGTGAAGTTGTAGGGGTAGTCATAGTGGAAGAGGTAGTGGTTGGTGAAGTGGAAGTGGTAAGTGTTAGTCGTAGTGGAAGAGGTAGTGGTAGGTGAAGTGGTAGGGGTAGTCATAGTGGAAGAGGTAGTGGTAGGTAAAGTGGTAGTGTTAGTCGTAGTGGTAGATGAAGTGGTTTTGAAAGCGGAAGTTGTAGTGATAGCGGCAGTGGTAGTGACAGCAGAAGTGTTAATCATAGTTCTATGATTTCTTTTGCTTGTTTTGTTGTTGCTTTTGCGTTATGCTTTTGTCATTGTTGCTATGGTTTTTACAGTTGTTGGTGGTAATTTTGTTATAGTATTGGTTGTTAAAGCAGCATATTTTTTAAATGATATTTGTTAAGGAATAGTATAATAAAGTATTTTAATCGTTACTTTATACTTACATTCTTCAAGGCCATTTAACGTATTCAGGTGTGCAATCTGCAAATGAATAAGAAACTCATATCGGTTTGTTTATAATTATTTAAAACTTAGTTAATATTCTGAGGTCTTTTTAATTATTTCCCTTGACAATATAATGCCTACGTGTATTGTTAGTAATGACAGAACGCCAATACATGCTAAACAGAACATATCGCATACATAATACGTATCCAAAAGTAGTTAGTAAAAAGAACTGCTAGTGATTCAAAGTTTTGAGGACAAAATTAAGTCATTCACAAGCTGTTGTCTATGGACTTGTTATACTTATACATACTCGTCTTTCTATATATTGATTATCGGTTAACTTTCATTACTTACCGTCAAGTTGAAATTTCTTGTAAGCAAGGCCTGGTTGTATGTCGTTACGTGTAATGTCCCCGATTTATTGAGGTCTTCCTTTGGGACGAGAAACCAGCAGTTGTCAAGGTCAATCATTTGTTGGAGGCGGTAACACACATCCAGAACACAGTTGCAAGATGGGTCATCTTTACAGATGCCTGCAGACTGTAAAGTAACAGCAAACAAACATTGACATATTTTACACAATCTTGACAACTAATGTATAAGTCAGCTTTTACTGTTATGAATATAAATGCTATCATTTACTTTATCATGAACATTCTTGCAAAACGGACAAGCGTGTCCGGTGCCTTTGGCCTTGCTGTAAAATTTCGTCTTTGCCACTTTGTGTTTATGTATATTTCTTTAAATATATATATTCTTAGAATCTAAATAATGGCATTTCAATAGAGCGCAGCTGAATATATTCATTTGAAAATGAATGATAATCGACGCCAGCATAACTAATGTTACTGCGTCATAACATCAGTAAGCACCATCGCACGGAATATTTGGTGAAATGTACAAAAATATCATATGACGTCACTATTAACACAGTCAAATCGAAAACTCAATCCATACAAGATCTTTTTTAATCATTTGGTTCCGGTCTGCATCGACGAATTTGACCCTCAATGATCTTTTAGAATGTTCAAATGATTATTTTTGCACTAATCCAAGAGTGCGATCTAAGAAAAGAACTTGCATGTATAAGCGTTAGTTAGTGGTTTGACTGGAAGTATTCGTCCGGGAACAAACTTAATCAAAAATGATTATTATATATTAAGATTATCTGCTGAGTTAATGACGTCATTTAAAACAAAATTGGCAAAGTGAACTTTCATTGATTGAGCGGTACGGGGAATAAAGTTCACCACGTTAAGTCGTATATGGGAGAACCTTTTTCTGAACGTGGCCATTTGAACCCTGGATTGGGCAGTTTTAATCACGTGATAGTGATAATTGAAAGGTGGGGAAGGGTGTCTGCGTGTCGTTTCTACGGAGACATTTGTCTTTGGAACATCAAGTAATGTTTTCTTCTGTCTGTTTTTTGGTCATGGAGCTTCAACCAAACTGCAGGCTCACAAAGAGGAACTTTTGTCAGACATAGGAAATTTGATATAGCTATCAAAAATTTCTAATTTGATTGTGTCGGACACTCTAAAATTTAAGAAAAAATCTAATGAAGGGCTATATAAAGTTAACAAAAAGGTTATGTTGAAATTAGAAGAAGAAATTATGGTTGAGTGTCTGCATGAGTCTAAAGCAATGATAAAACAAGATAAATTATTGTTCACATAGATAAAGCCGTCCTGTTTATTTAACATCGAGTTTATGTTCCGCACGGGCGAGTTTCGAGAGTATTGACCATTGAACGATTTATGTGTATAGTTTACACGGATTAATTGTGTAGAGTGCGAGTTTTTTTTGTAAGTGTAAAGTTTAATAATATAAACGTGAATAGCATATGAGAAATTGGACAAATTTTAATAGAAACAATGAAAAAAAATAAAAAAAATATGATAATAGAAAATGTTTTTTTGTTTTTTTGAAGCTGTCAATAAACTAGAACACAGGCAAAAACAGGTTGTCTTGCTGACACTAGTAAGCTTGAATGGAGAGTGGTATCTGGGTAAAAAAGAAAGCCATTTGCCGATGACTCGGATGATGAGAAGAAGATGTATAAGGCAGAAATTTGAGCAGGCAGGATGCGGAAGGCCGATCGAGGGAAGCGGACCCGTACCCGCTTTTCCACCTATCTGAAGGGACCGGCACGCCAGACGCTAAGAGCAACGTTGTCGTCCACCGCAAATGCCACAAATCCGGGGTTGTGTTTTTTTGTGCGGCAAAGCCGGTTGGAGTGCCCTGTGAGCATACCGAGTGGAAATAATAAGATAAGTGAAGTTTTATGTTTGGATCAGAATGAGGATTAAACTGCAGTTTATCAGGTGAGTTCGGGAAATAATGCTACTTCTGTAGAGAAGGAAGCACTGTCTGTTTTTTCCAGTTGGTAGACTTAAGGAGCACATACCAATGTGGCGGTCGGCATCCGCAGATCCAAATATAGTTAGTATTGTTTAAAATGGTTATAAATTGTCTTTTAATTCACTTCCGGAAGCAAAATACATGACAAATCCGCAAGGGAAAATCCTGATTTCGTATCAGATGAAACTGATCGTTTGTTGTCAAAAGGAGTGATTAAGCAAGTAAAAAACGTACCTACAGTTGTGTCCACAGTGGCGTTTTTTACTAAGACAATTCGTGTTGTAATTAAATATCTCCGTACATAGGGACATACCATGATGATGTTTCTAGATGACGGTATTGGAGGAAATATCAATTATACTGACTCTCTAAAATCAAGTCAAGAGGTAAAAATACAATGTTAAGTTTTGGATTTCTATTAGCGTCTGAGAAATGCAACCGAATGGCTAGGGTACGTGTTTGATTTTCTTAGAAACTGTTTTACATGAAGGAAGACGGGATTTTCAGGCTTGAGAGGTATACCCTCAGAAGTGAGAGGTAGTAGGCTTCCGGAAGTGAGCCGTGGTAAGCTCCCGGAAGTGAGATTAGGTAAGCTCTCGGAGGTGAGCTGTGGTAAGCTCCCGGAAGTGAGCGATAGAAGGCTCCCGGAAGTGAGCGATAAAAGGCTCCCGGAAGTGAGCTGTAGTAAGCTCCCGGAAGTGAGCTGTAGTAGGCTCCCGGATGTGATTGATGATAGGCTCCCTGACGTGAGAAGCAGTTGGTTTACATAATTAGGCAAAGGTAAGCTCTCTGAATTGAGTTCTTCTACGCTTCAAGAAGTAAGCATTAGTAAGTTTTCAAATGTTAGCAGGAGTAGTTTATCGGAAGCGAGAAGTGGAAGTGAAAACGAAAAAAAAATAAGCGGAAAGAACGCAATTTCTAACAATGGTTTTGTGGTATGACAAAATAACAAGTAGTTGGTTCATGGTCTGTAAATGAAGGAACTAGGAAATCCACTTGGAGGGAAACAGAAACGGTAAGAAGGTTTGTTCAAAGCAATGCTCATATATTGCAAATTCATACAGTTAAAATATATTCTGACAATAAAAATGTAATTTTGTTAAATGGGAGTAAAAAATGTGATATTAAGTCGATTGCTTCAGATTTTACATGATTTCTGTGAGAAAAAACAAAATAACTTTTGTTCCAGATTGGATTCCACGTATGGAAAAAGAGCATGCCGTTATGGAGGCTATTCGTTGCCAAAAGTCCAGACGTGTAATTCCCACAATGTGCTTCTTAATCATCTAAATATCTCTTACATTTGTCAATGTAGACGTGCTATTTTTGTTGTTTCTATTCGTCAGTTTATCCGTATTGATTTGTCATTTGTCATTATAGTAGTCAAAATGTATATTTGTCAGATCTACCCTGTATAAACTCACTAAAACATAGATCGTATAACTGGCCTTTTACAATATGATGATGTAATTTAGAAAGCCGAATCATGCATATGTAAAACTGCACTCGCGTTCGTAAAATGAACATTTGCAGTCCAACAAGTCTAGGTTTACAAAATTGAATTGACAAGTTCAAAATTACAAGGATAGACCATTTCGCCTATACCTTATATGGTAAATGTCACCGAAAGAAACGAAGGTGAATGGGCGGAGCTAACGATTCTGATTTTCTTTCGTTTATTTCCGTCGAATCAAGCAAGGGAGATAACATCTTCGCCTACTTCCTGTAAATTCCCGGTTGTAATTCCGAGTACTCTCTCTTTATTTCACAATAAAAACTAAAATTAACTTCATCTTTTATTTTATTTTGACGATCAATGTTCCTAAATGGGTTATACATCACCATATTATTTAGTCAATTGCAGTTGGGTATATCTGAGCTGGGCTCACGGACCCAGATTTATACTGCCACTGTCAGTTTGTTTATTTATATACCCAAGCAAGCAAAAATTGTTCATTTATTTTATTTACAAGTGGACCATGGGCTGGTCATTCAGTGGGGGGGGGGGGGAGCTGTAGGGCCTGTGTCCCCTCCAGTTGGCCCGCAAATAAACTTAAAGGTTAATTTTTTTGTCAATATTTTTCAGAAAAAAGTACTTAATTACGCCATAATGCACCAATTCAGACTAAAAATTTTCTAGGGGGAGTACCCCTAAACCCCAATTCCCACATTTTAAACATATTAATGTCATGCCCACTCGGGGGATCATGTCCAAAAAGTTGTGCCCCTAAGTAACGCCCCTCTAACGCAAGTCTCTGTTCAAAACCTGCTCCAGCAAAGCCACGAAACTTTTGAAGGACATCATAATGATATCCACCTAGTTTTGTCTGATGTTATACATTTACTATCTTAATAAGCATGTATGGTGTAAACGTGTAATTTCAATACATCATTGAAACAAAATATCCATATGGATGGAAGAACAGCCCTCCAACCCACTTGTGTCCCCCAGTTATGAATTACGGGATCTGCCACTGTGAACCATAACAATCAAGTGGGGGATTTCAACAACATGATAAATAGATATCGTGAGTCTTAGATAAGAAAAACAAACGCGCGATTTTCCCCTCCAAAAGGACTAGGACCGCTTCACCTAAATGTGAAAAAAGCCCCTGACTGTTGAGTGTGGGTGGGGTATAAAAGGTAGCAGCAAGTAATAATTGTTTATTAGCAATAAATTGACTTCATCATTAAAATACTTTATTAATTACTTATAAAATAATATTCGTAACAGTATAATGTACGAGTTATATGAAGTTGTAATCTTAGTGTATTTTATCTATACAATTATAGCTACAAGGTAATAAACCTCTGGGGCATCTTAGTGAATAATTTAAAATTTAGATTTTTTTCTTCGTAAATTTTAAATTATCTAATATTACTTGCAATCTTAAAGATTGCAAAAAGGTAAGAAAGTGTCCTCTAATGGTAGAATTTAAAATAGTGTTTATAGTAATTTAAAGCTGCACTCTCACAGATTGACAGTTTTGACAACCCTTTTTTTGTCCCAGACTCGACTGATTTTGGCAGCAATGCTTTCTATACAAATAATAAGATTACTCACAATAAAACAGATCTAAATTGTTTGGAAAACTGCCGACATTTTTCATTTTTCTTAAAACATTACTGTAGTATCACTTTTAACCATAAAACATCAATTTGCGAACGTAAAACTGAAAAACTGTATCTGATCTTTTGTCAGCAGTCTTATACCATTGGTATCCAGACATTTACGCAAAAATTGGCTAATTCCAAAACAAAAAATAAAAAAAATTGTCAACACGATCAATCTGTGAGAATGCAGCTTTAAAAGAAAAATAAGACAATGGGACTTTTCATTCTTGAAGTATAATTTAATGCTAATGACTTACATTTTCTTGTGTTTGAGTCAAGTTTCATTTTGCACACATCTCATTTCATATCATATGTGCGTACTAATTACTATTATATAGACAAAACGTGTTGTAATATCATATATTATTTTATTCGACATGAAATAATTTATAATCCATCCTGTTTTCAAATCATAGTCCGTAGTGTCATAATATAGATGATTCGTAATGTCCATAATAAGGTTCGCAAAGTCCATGGTCCAAAGTATCCATAATTGGTTTAAATAGAGCCGAGCGATAGCGGAAATTTCCGAAAGACGTATGGAGGAGTTAAGACATGGTTAAGGCGGAGCTATCTATAAATTAAATTGAATTCATCTCGTAAACATGTTCAACTGCGAATGAAAAGTCACTACCATACAATGTACTTTGTAGAACTACGTACTGAAATCTGTCTTTTACACACCGCAATGTAAAACTCGGCATGTGACTTTCACAGAATGACGTGTGTTTATCATACACAACTTTATAAACACGACTGAATCGTCTTTTGAATAGATGCAACGAAAATAAAACTTCAATCGGTACAATGAAAAATGAAAATATGCAGTGTAAAATGTAAACATACAACCGATGAGTTGGCGGTTGCAAAATGTAAATTGGTAAATCATCAATGTTACAAACACACATACACGTCTGGACTTTTGGCAACGAATGGCCGCCATATGCCGTGTGTTTGCTTATGTTTTTGTTAAAGGTGTGTCGAGACCCAACACAGTGTAAACAATATACACTATGAGCTTAAATAACTGTTAACATTGTGGTGATATGCTATGCTTTGAAGTGTCTGCTTATCCAAAATATATTCAGATGTACTTACGTCGTTCTTATTTGCCGAAACTGAGTGTATTTTCTTCGGTGTAGAACTGTTGCCAACATAAAGAGCCATTTCCAACTTATGGACACCACTTCCATCATCGGACGCTTTGAATGTGACTCTTAAAAGAGAGTGAAACAGTTATATGACTATCCATTAGTAAGTGCTGATTTTAAAAGATATAATCATATATATCCATTACCTTGTTGTCTTGACCTAAGGTGGCGCCATTATGTTTTCGGATCGTGTGATTCATTTTCAAATAGCTTACAATAGCCTGATGTTTACACAAACAATGCGCATGTATTGATAAATTATATAATGAGATACAGTGATTGATAGGTTGGGAAAAGTGAAAGTCATTGCGTTTACATATTATGTTCAAATACTGAACATTTCTCTATATATTGACAACTTATTGATATTTTAACCTGGATGTGTACGTATATGTCCCATTTATAATGTTTTCCTTAAGTTGCTGATCTGAGATTCTCGGTGGTGAGTTGTCAATATGAACTTCAGTGTAATCAACAGCCGTATTGTTCATGACGTCAGTCGCACGTAGCCAAATCCTAACGTGACTCCCATCGTTGAGGTGCTCCATGATTACATAGCTCTCCTCCAATGGTAATTTCTCCCATTTTGATACTGGAATCTAAATTGTTTTTCTTATGAATATGTGAACTGTAATCAATAATTAAGACAAGTCCAGGTGGCAGAGCCAAACTGTGACATTTTGTTTTCACATAAAGATAATTAGACCTCTAATTAAGATATCGAAAGCGTTTTCCAATTTTTGTAAGTTAGCTTAACAAATAGAATATAACAATTTACTATCTAAATCAGATGAACGTTGTATGTATTTACCAATGGAAAACAGATGCTACATAAATATATTTTAACTACTTAAAGATATCGGTAAGATAAAGCTCTGAAAAGATACGTTCGTAAATAATGAGCTACCTATTCTAAACAAAACCGACAATCAAATTAACAACTTTTTTGTCAGTCAGCTGATGCGCTTCAGGATGGAAACGCACAATTAAAAAAGTAGCTGAATAGAGCAAGGGCCATGTTTCATCTGCTGTCTTTCATCCGTAAAGGGAGAGTAACTCAACAAGTATTAAAGCAACTGTTATTTGTTCAAGCTTGCTTTTTCTCTAACAAAATATTTTTCAAGTGTCAATATTTTGACTATTTGTTTCGTTTTAACAAAGGTTTTCCACACCGATAATTATGCTAACGACAACTATTCAAGACTATAACAAAACCCCGACTCTTTTTTCTACGATGCACAGGCGAATATATAGTACAGTAGAAAAACCTTAAGACAATTAAGAAAGACTTAACACAGCAAAATGGTATAACTAACCTCTTTATCGTCAGTATATATACGATTTAATTCAAACTTGACCAATCCACGCTTATTTGGTATCGCCTTCATTGTCCTATCACCCTCCTCGTCATCCATAGCAACGAATCTGAAACAAATGTCACGAGGTTATGATTTATGTAACATTATCGTAGTTACATGCTATTCTCACGACGTCTCGATATGGACAATAGTATTTTCAATATCTTTGGACGTGCATGGCGAATATAACAAAAGCCTTATTTTCATAGTAAATATCCAATCACCTTTATTAAACAAACATACAATAACTTTCTTTTAACGTTTAATGATACGACGCAGTATACTTTTTTCTTTGAAAAAAAAGGTCAATGGCATTTAAGGATTTGAACTAACTAAATAATTGAGAACTAACTACGATGTTGTTTCAAGCAGTATAAGACATAATTTATACGCACGAGTTATCATCTAAAGAGTTGTTTGCTTTTCTTTTTAGACAATAACAAGATAGGTCTTCAGATCTTGTGATAACTCGAAACTAACATAATGTCTAGCTAGATTACGAGAAAAAAAATTCTTAATTGTCAGTTAGTAAAAATCATGAATTTACTTTTTGCTTCTTAGAATTCCATCATCTTCCAAGTCCAGGAATTGTATTGGGTAAGGTAATACTTTATTGAGCAACTTTCCTTTGTCGTATAAATCGTTTACAAAGTGATTTTCCCAATGGATTTCAATCCGTGATTCCGTATCATTTTCAGACGTTTGCCACATAAATCCTGTCTCCTTTATAGCACTGACAATATAGAAGCCCCCGTCTCCAACGACCATTTGTTCAACATCTTCAGCGTTTGGCATTTTCGTAAGAAGACCAGGTTTTGTAATTGTTATTTCAGACGAGTTGTCAAACAATACAAGACGCCTTGCAATCTTTGTATTGTTAGCCATATCGGCGGCTGTCAGTAAGATCGAAAACATCCCCGAATTCTTAGGTATGAATGTAGGAAATGTTACGTTGTTTGTATTGTTTGTGGTGTATGTGAAAACAGGAGACAACGGATTCAGTTCAATGAGCTCGCCATGAATGTTTGGCTCAAGGAGAAATGCCTCAAGTCTGTATTCAAGGAGTCCAGAATGATCGTCAAACCATCCCGACCATCGTGGTCTTATTGGATTCTGTGAAAAATGATTGAATGATTATTCTAAATTAATATCACATTAAAGTTATAACATATTGTAATTACAATACAGATCAAAGCATTCAATATTGTGTTGACATTATACAAAGGCGGAAAAAGTAACTTTGCTTAATTTTGTATGGAATGTCTTCTACTATAACGCTAACCACAATTATTTACATATTAATGCAGTTTGGGTGAAATGTGGTCAATCTCCGTGGCATTTTCAGATTTATATAAATACAACTTTGTCAATTATTTTATTTACCATCGTCTTTTGACAAACTCAATAATGTACCTATAACGACATTCTGATAGTTGTGTAATGTGTGTTGTTTTGTAGCACTGTTTTTCTTTTTTTGTGTTCGTTTTGTCTTGACTCTTGTTCCTTTAAATATGATTTTTGGTACGTTAACGCTGAGGACATTTTCTTGTTTATTTAAACATAAATTGTTATTTCTTGCAGCCAGTGTATAGGGTATTTACCAACATTAAGGCAACTTACAAACAAGGGAAAAGCATTTAAGTGAATGGTATAACCTTCGTAAGATCTTCATATACTGCGATTGGTTCTTGTCCTTTTATACACGCTCTTCCAGAGTCTTGTTCGGAACAATGCTTTGGGGCTACAAAGTCAAATTTAAACTCTACTGTTTCCGACACTGTATGACCATTGTACAAATTTGTTCTGTATAATACGTTTGTGTTTATGTTGTTCAAGTTCCGGAACCCACCACTTTTCACGTTGAACGTCACGGTAAAGCTGCGGAAAACAACCCAATTTACCATTTATATTATTGAATCATATGTCAATATAAACACGTACTCAACAAGTATTATTTAATAATTTCAAGTTTAAAAGAGAGTTTTCGACTTTTGTTTATCAATCCCCGCATTTTATATAGCAACGGGCCAATATGGAACATTGCATTTATCTTAAACAATAAAGTAAATTGTAAGTAACTTTCAGCTATCAATTGTCAGACACCAGTCTATTAAATTGAAAGTCGGACAATGTCATACAGAAGAATACTTACTTGTCTCCATGTTCAATACTGTATATGTAGTCTCTTTGTATAAGGGTGCAGTTCAAATCAAACAAGGGATTCGTGTTTGAGACTTGAGAACATCTGAACGTGTGATCGTAAGCGATGAAAGGGTTGCCTTAGTAAACACAAATAATACAAAATTTTCGTCCATATTCTACTTGATATTTTGTGGCTCCTACTGGATCATTTCATATAGTCCAGTCGCTTAATTTGGTAACAGTGGTCATTGACAGCATTTCCCTTTTGAATGTTGTTAACGAACATTTTTGATTAAATACAAATATAGTTTTCAAGCTTTTAATGTAATTTGTTGTTCGGAAAAAGCTAATTCCAGAATGTAATTAGAGTATTTAAATATGGGACTGATGTTTTTGTTGAAAACATGCTTTGTTTCCCAATATTTTCAGTTTTGCAGCAGACACCAAAAAATAATTGTTGACAACTGATAGTCCTCTTCTAGTTTAAAGTATATCATAACATATCATTCAATATCATATAGTATATATGTGGGTAAGAGCTTAAAGCTTAGTGCTAAAAAGTGTATATTAAGACATGTTAATTAGTTATTAGTAACCTTCAGAAATATTTGCCTTACCGCTTTGGTCCTTGTTAACTTTTCTATGAGTGATATGGGCGTTGCTAGCAACGATTCCAAAACCTGATTTGGAAACATAGTTTGCCGAGGGAAAAGTCGTATACATCGGTTCAAATATGGCTTGAAGTTGGAAATTGACATAATTAAAGTTCTCCTGGTTACTCCATATCGGCACATTGGTTGTAGCACACGGGACACTGAGTAATAATAGAATAATGAAATTGTTAGATTAATATAAAAAAGTGAATTAGTGAAATTATCACGGTATCATTTATAATTTGTTTCCTGGCAGTAATTGTTATCCGTTGATTGGACTGACCAATATTAAATAATAAGATTGTTTCAGTACACTTGGTCGCATAATTACTATGGTAGCAATTTTACTAAAACAATACTCAACTAGATCAGAAACATTTTACTGTTTGAAAATAAACTGATATTTGAAAATTAGGAGACAGTTGTACTACTTCAACGGTGACTCTAAGCAGTCAGTGTCAACTCTCAAACATTATTTGCAAACAGTATTAACATCAAAAACATGAAGTTACCGCAAATCTTATAAAATAATACAATTTTTAAACGTAAAACTTCAAACTTGCAAAACATACTTCATATAGAAGAGGTTCTTCAAATCAGTTCTCCTGTCGTCTTTCAAAGTTACATCGCATGAAAGCAGTTTTGGCATGTTCTTTGCGTTCTTAACTGCAGCAGTGTGAAATTGATAAATTGGTCGTATAATATGCTTGTGGTATTTTGTCATTATGTTGTTAGATGGTAATCATAACCATAAACTGTAATCGCTGAGCTAGTATGCTGTTTGGCAAAGTTATGAAATGTGCTTCAATAATATGTATTACTACTAAGCAACATCCATACTACGTTTTACTACCAAGCAATATTTATACCAGGTATAACTTCTAATATAATCAATATGAGATAAACAGACTGATTTAGTTCATATCACTACGTCAATAGAAGAAGAAGGAGGCATGATTTAACAGTAAGTTATTACATAAGCAATACCATACTGTTAAGATAACAACCTTTCAAGTATTTAGGTCAATGTTAATATTCAAAATATCAAAGGACTAGGGTTAATGCTTTATACATACATGTCAGGCAGTTTGGCCCTTGCCATCCATCCATACAACTACAGCTGTATGACGATGTACAGACTCCAGGGAAACACGGGTGTAGATGTGAGCATTGGACTAAAATAACATGTAATATTTGGTTTATGTTTTTCGTAATATATCACGATCAAGTGGTTTATCTGACTAGGCAAAGATATTTTTTATTGAATTATTTTCATTAGTGTCGAATCCGTTTTATAGTATTTACTGCTTGACGATATATTTTCCTCCATGTACGATTACAAAGTCTTGTTTTGACTTCTGTATCATATTTCATCTTCAAGATAAACATTAAAATTTCAAGTTAAGTGTAGGCTAAACGATTAGTCTAAACATGTGCCTCCTTTCAAGGAAGTAGGAACATAAAGGATCACATGAGATACCAACAGAACGTGTTTATTTGAACAAAGGAAATACAAACATCCTGTGCTAAATGTGTTTAATTTTACTTTTCAAGAATTTTACACTGCTTATATTGGTTCCGAAACAAACACTTATCAGATAATCTGAATAAATTGAACATAGTTCATTTCATTTTATTACGAAAGTCATTTTAATTCTGAAGTTTTTCTCATTCAAAATTACGGACTAATTTATATGTCCTTGAAAAACTAGAAAGTATGCCAGTCGTCGGTTAGAAACTGTGGCAGATCTATCCAGATATTAAATAATAATCCAAGACACATTCAAAGTCTTCATATTAATTATAAATCCGCACAATAATTATACAACCGTACACTTTACCAAACCGTACAAAGGTACACCATCCGTTTTGAGTCCAAACAGAAGTCGATCGATTGGCAATCAAAAATGTTTTCTGTCTGATATTTTTCAATAGGTTTAAGTGAACACACTTTGTGTTTACGTTTGAAAATATTGGCGTTGCTAACACTAATCTTAAATATGATTTTACGTTCGATATTGATAATGTTGTTGTTGTTTTTTATATTGAAATATAAATGATTAGTTTCTAATGCTAAATACTATAGGCACATGATAACGTCTTACATACACTAAACAAGAGACACATAACGCACAAAACAGCAAGTTGAGATCATATATACTGTAATCTGAATTAATAGATATTGAGGTTACCGCCTCGTAACGATCAGTGAAACAAGTGCTTACAATAGGTTTCAGCTACCTTATGGACAACAACCTCACACTTGTCCCAACATTTACCAATGTTCAGTCCTAGGTCTTACCATTAGTGCAGTGTCCCCCGTCAGCGTAGGAAGGAAGACATTGACATCTGTCTGGGGCAATGCAGGTCCCTCCGTTATAACATCCTACTCTGCATATTGCTTTAAACGTAATTAATATAGTTAGTTTGTTATATATCGATTATGAAGGCAGCTATAAGCTGACTTGAATCACTATTGTGTCCTTTTCCTTGATATAAATCAGTACTGGTTGCCTTGGAAACCTACCTTAGGTGGGGCTCGAATCAGATCAATATTCAAATATTATGCAATAGGTGAATGTAATACTATCCACAAAAGTGGTAAAATAATGACGGTAAAGTTGGAAGGTAGTTGGAAGTTGGCAGTTGTGGATCCGAATAATCAACTACTTACCAGTTGCCAGTTGGGTATTCAAATATTCAACTACCTGCTAGTTGCCAGTTGGGGATTCGACAAACACTGTTTTAATTCACTTTTATTCGTATATTCGCCAGTCGGATATTCGACCATTTCCAGTCGATTATTCGCGAAAGTTCAACTGCAAACCAGTCAGTAGTTGGGGATTCAGATTATGTCTATATGTATGGTTTTAAAGGTCACATATGGGAAAATTAATCGCAAAATGTTTCTTTATGCATCTACACATATGTATCTTTGCGACAAACACTGTTTTAATTTACTTTTATTCGTATATTCGCCAGTCGGATATTCGTCCATTTCCAGTCGATTATTCGCGAATGTTCAACTGCAAACCAGTCAGTAGTTTGGGATTCAGATTATGTCTATATGTATGGTTTTAAAGGTCGCATATGGGAAAATTAATCCCCAAATGTTTCTTTATGCATGTTCACATATGTATCTTTGCGACAAACACTGTTTTAATTTACTTTTATTCGTATTTTCGCCAGACGGATATTCGTTCATTTCCAGTCGATTATACGCGAATATTCAACTGTACTTGTCAGTAGTTTGGAATTCAGATTATGTCTATATATATATGGTTTTAAAGGTCACATATGGAAAAAATAATCGCCAATATTTCTTTATGCATGTACACATATGTATCTTTGCGAAAAACACTGTTTTAATTCACTTTTATTCGTATATTCGCCCATCGGATATTCGACCATTTCCAGTCGATTATTCGCGAATGTTCAACTGCAAACCAGTCAGTAGTTGGGTATTCAGATTATGTCTATATAAATGGTTTTATATAGGCATAAACTGAATCCCTTTGAATAATAACGAGCGTTTCATTAAATTGCATAACATAAAGTAAAAGTTCCACATTTTCACATCTTTTGAGAAAATTAAACTTAAATCATGCAACAAAATAAATTCTGGTTAAACAAAGCTTTAAGAAGATTTTTTTAAAGACACAAACAACTCGTTGTCACCTGTGATCTTCCTGCAGATTCAACAAGTCTGTAGTTTTGAATAACATTATTTTATTAAACGTGCCCTAGGGCGTATGAAATTCTTACGTATTCTACAGGAGCCATGGCCGTCCGTCTTCCAACCTGCACAGCAGTAATTTTCGGTGCCCCAGTAGTACACAGTTTTACTACATCGGCTCCATCCACTATTGAACACAACATATTATAATTTCATGTCATGTTTAATTATCAGTATAGGATAACAAATTTAATAGATTGGGTTACAAATCTTGTACTTCCTTGTCTTCTTTCTTTCAATAAACGCCTATTGTAGGTGTTGTATATATGTTCATAACACAAGTCAAAGACCTACGTGTGATTATACAGGGATTTGAATACAACAACTTATCACTAATAATCGAATTGAAATATTTAATAACTTACTGAAGAAAATTTGAACACGCTTCTTCCCCATGTATAATCAATTTAAAATGCTGCGCCATCTAAGTATACAACATATGTACACTAAAAAACAAAACATTGAAACTAAAAAGACACACCCAGAAACCTTAATATTGTTAAAGATCATGCTAGACCATGTGGTCAAGGCCAATTCAATACCATCCAAACACCAACAAGCTGCAAGACATAGGCCAACTATACAATATTCTGATTGGAGGACGTTTTTGTAATTCACTTGACCAAAGCGAAGCGAGTACCCACTTTTGCTTTAAGCCAGTCTATGAGTGTTTAACCTTACACAAAATTTCAATTAAAAACGTCTGTTTCATAGATGTGACATACGTATGTTATAAGACCACTCTGATAACGTTTTTATACTCACAAAAATCCACAATGCCTGTATGTGTTTCTTGATTTAAGCACACTCCTGGAGCATACATGTCTGCAAGGCAAATCCAAAGTTTTAATTTATGTTTGCTTTAAGAATTAATCCAGACGATAAAATATGAGAGATTTCTAGAAGGTTTGAATGTCTCAACACCCTTACTATCTATATGCGGAAGCCGGTACCGAGGATTGATTGCTGTTGATTTTCTTAATACCGTACATTTCCCGTTGATGTCAAACAATGATTGACAATGACAATGCATCTTTCCTACAGTTAACTTAATAACGCGTGCGACCTTGATTACTAACATCATGACACGTAACAGTTTAAGTTCAATGGGAACTCTAATAGATCCGCCAATAAGCATCTTGTAATCTTTATATATTTAATTCCATACCTTGAAACGTTTCACTTAAATTTGTTTATAGTAGAAAATGAGAATAAAGAATTAACTGCCATGGTTTATCTGGTAATAAGATGCCCTATTGGACCTGTTAGCATGAACAAACGTACTAAAAAAATTTTTTCATGTGCAAATGTCTAAATTACACCAAAGAGGTAAACGTATTGAGACAATTTATTACATGAGAGTTAAAATCATCTGTGTTAATGCTTATGTTTTTCGTTAGAATTTAAGGTGATGTTTTTTATTAGCTATCTTTAACACGTACAAGCTCGAATATATCAACTTAATACAAGATACCTTGTAAAAACCATTTGCTTTAAATACGAAATCAAATAAAGATTGAATTCAATGCAATTAGAATTTCATTTAATGTAATTTAACGACACATTTAACCAAGCAATCGTAAAGAAGAAAATAATCTATACCTATAATAAATTACCCAAGTGTGATCGTCATTTAATAATGTCCTACTGATACGTCTGATTCAAAAGCTGATATTTTTATCATTGAATTTATCTCTATACAAATTGAAAATACATTCATCAAAAACGTAATCATATCTTGTTCACATTTAGAGTTGATTATACTGTTGATTAAAGGTAATGTTTCGAACTAGTCAGGACCTTCACATTACTTCCCATATCTAATAGGAACACTTGAAGGGGACATTTTGAGTCTATTTTATTTCTTGTACTTAAATGACGTTTGCAAATATTTATGACACCATTTTCACTCTGATATCATCGTTTCAAACGACATACCTGGCATAAATATTCTTATGTTCGCTGATAAACTGTACTACAACTTTATCATCAAACATAAGGTCACATAATATTATTTGATTCATAACGGATAAAAAAAGAAAGAACATATAGTGTTTTGAAATGGTTTCCGAAAATACAAACATACACTTCAGTAAAAATTGATGATATTCATTAGTACATAACTTTTTTATAAAATATACTGAAATACTAGTAAGCTTTGCAAGCAACCATCTTGGCGTCAAAATACAGAATAATATGGAAGTTAATAATTCGTCTTTCACAATATGCAATACTTTATAAGGAGTCTAGGGTTTAATCAATCAGTCTTTTAGCAGTTGATGTAAATATCGTAGGAATGTGGTTGTTTTTCTTGATTATACATATAGTATAATAAAGTGTTTGTATGAATTAGTGATTATGCCTAATCATCATCATTCTGAGAAGTATTATACATGTATGATTATAGGATGGCTGGATGATGTAGGGTGACAAGCATGGGATATTCTCATGATTTAAAATGCGAATGGTTTCTGATAAAACAATACAGTTGCTGATATCACCAAGTTCATTGAAGTGTTCCATATTTTATTGTATTTCCGATTGTTTGAAACAAAAGTGGCGCACTCTTATCAACTTATCTAAAAAATGTCAACATTAAGAAGATAGATATCGTCTCCATGTTCAATACTACACTATCTGCATTTTTTCAATATTTAAAAAAAACGAATTTTATAGGTTTAAGTCAACATTTGATTAAGATATTAATACACTATACATCTAAACATTAGGGGTTGTATGAGTATATAACGTGTGCACAAATGAAAATGACAAATATGTGATTAAAATGAGCTCCGTAGATTACATAGATTTGTTAACAAAAGATACTACTCATATTGTATTTTATAGACATTGTCATGTTTAACCTTTTTGATAAAAACGTACGTTTAATTCCTGAAATAATACGAATAACAAAGGTATAGGGATACAGAGCTCTAAGTTTTTAAATAATTCTGTATTGAATATCAGCAATCTTAAAAAACAAATTGCACTAAAGTGAAGTGCATGTTGATTGTATATTGTTCCGAAGGCCGTTATATTCCTCGATAAACTTGATTTAATTTCTCCAATTGTCACTTTGGAATTAGCATATATAAAAATTAACGTTGTTGTCACCAATCATGTGCAAAATATTAATGCTTTAAAAGAATTATCTAGTTTGTTTATAATCACAAAAGCATTTCGATACTAAATTAAGTCTATATTCTATTCATCAAACATATTCACTGTTAAACATATTCTGATATGTATAGCAAATAAATTTTATTTACCTTTTTTAATCGCTTCGTTAGCATTATTTAAATTTATATAAATTGTATTAAATAATTGCATATAACTTTTACAAATAACTTTAACCAAAATAACTAAAGAACAAACAAAAATAAACATACGGCCCCGTAAGCGCATTCACAAACTCCAAGCATGAAATAAGTATGCAGATAGATAACGCGTACATCGAAGCGTTCATGATTGAGTCCTGGCATCAACAGTTTAATCTGTCTAGAGAGATACTCTTTATATCGGATGTTTATCAAGCCAGAAGGGGATGTTCATAATATAAAAACTGATTATACATTTATTTTTAAATTCGAATGTTATAACACTGACTTTCATCGGTGATTCATTTTAAAATCGGATGAATAGATTCTTAAGACTATGCATAAGCATTAACCCTGAATACCAACCTGACTCGAAGTTCGGCTTGTATAAAACTTAGTTTTACCGATTGTATATAAAGTTATATTTACTAAAGCTAAGTCTGTCTCGCTGGTTCGATGGTCCTCGGGATTAACAAATGTTATAGGACTCGGGACTCACAGATACTAAATCACGAATTAAATTCTTCGATTTAAAGAAAATGCACATGTGACGTATTTATATGAATATGCAATTTAAAAGCTCTTCATATGTTAACATCCGGTTGGAGCACATTTGCAGCATTGCAAACATGTTTTGACTTGCTGCTTTTACTCAAATATGTCGATTTAACTCTCAAGGCGCGCCTGTCACGTTGTACTTCATTGCTGTAACAGTCATCGTTTCCGTCTATATTATTGTCGAAGCTTCACCAAGATACATATATAACCCCAAAAACCTGTAATTGATGAAAAACAACTAAAAAAAGAAATCGTTAGCAAGATTCAGCCTGATATGAAACAAATTTCTTTTGTTTGTTGAAGTATTCTTTTTTAAAACGATCTCAAGCAGGGCAAATCTAAATGATCAGCAGTTCACATCAGTAAAAATGGTTACCTGAAATAGAGTCAGCAAAACAACAAAAAACTACTTTATCTGACAGTTTACCTACACCCGAATGTAGCTTGAGTCCCGAGTCCGTAGGTACAGAAATTATTCACTCTTATTTATTTCTTTTTGTTAATTTAGTCATATACATTCTAGGAAGGCGTATTTTTTATGTTTTGTAAAATAATATTAATTGAACGTTGTCCTCCACCGCGAAACGTTGTACAAAATGTGTAAGCTTCCAAACCGAGTTCTACAAAACTAGTCAGGTAGCGAGAGCTCTCTGGAATATAAACATACAGTGTCTACACTTTACGTTACAGATTAAGAAACCGGGGGAAAACACAATATCTTTAACCAAATGTTTTAAAAGGAGTTTTTGAGCAACCCTGGACTTTAAGTGTAATAACATTTTAACCTTAAAACGTTAATGAAACCACGCAGTTGAAATTTTATCGCATTGTGATAAACTTGAATAAATAATCAGCTCCATAGGAGGAAAAAAAACTCAAGTGATGTAACCTACGGAAGAAAAATATCTTGTTTGCAATCAATCTCCACAAAATAAAATCCCCTGATTCATAATACTAGGCTTGCATTGGTTTATACGGGAGGGTTTTATTTACATTTTGTCTCATGTTCCATACATGTCATGTTTTAGAACTTGTGTGTTGTATTGTTTACATTTTCAAGTGCTACAGGTGTTTGTTTAATATTATGATGTACTTGTCCTTTATAACATTTAGGCAGTTTTTAATTTCCGAAGCCGGTATGCAATATATCATGTAATTTATATAAACAAAAGTTGAATTTGATAGCATCAAATTACTTTGCATTTCGAGTGAAGGCTTTTAAAATTAATCAAATTAAGTATTTTATTATGTTCAAGTCTTCCCATGTCACGAAATAAGATGTACGAGAAGTATTTAAGATATTTGGTAGCTAACTGGAATATTGCGTTTGAACAAGGTGATGTATTATGAAAACAAAACATTATCAAATATACCCTGCAAGATACTTCCGTCTTCAGGATATTGTCTTATATTTTATCAAATCCATGTGAAAGAATCTATTCAATAAGTAAACAAAAGCCTTAGATATGTTATCTATCATTCGTATCATTAATACAAGTCACTTGAACTGAACCAGTTCTCGTTTTTGGATAATCGGAGTAAAAAACCACGACAATGTCACTGTTAAACAAAAAAAGCTTTTGACATGAAGTATATCACAAACATAAAGTATCATTATATAGTTCTGTCGTCTATCTGCAGTCTTGTCATTCTTTTTGTGTTTGCATACATTTTTAATATTAGGAACTAATGATTAATTATTGTTAAGATCATGAAAAAAGACGAGGATAGAGAACAAAATGTGTTTCAGGTACTGCATTTCATGAACATATTGTAGATGACAGAAAAAGATAATCAAATGCTTGGTTTTACAAGACAATAACGGAGACTATCAGAATATAGAACATTGTATGAGGTTTTATTAATCTACTTTAACGTATTTGACGAGATACAGAGACAATTGCGGTACCAATACCAGACAATTGAAGACAGTATATTCCAGAACTCGCTCAATATCGACCAAACTCGGCCAATATCAACAAAGCTCGACTAATATGAGTTTCTCTGTTTTGACTGGCTACAAAACTCGCTTAATATAGGATTTAAGAAATGGACCATTTTCATTGGCTGTCAAAACTCGTCTAATATGAGAAATACGCTTGAAATTATTTTTAGCCATTTTGTTTTCAGTTTTCCGACTGTTTTGAAAAATATTGTGCTTCGTATAAACCTATTTCGAATACTTGAACCTATTGAATGATTGAACCAATTTGTACGATTTATTATTACAGTTGTATTTAACCCGTTGGTGGATTTTACGACTATTATGATTTTGTACACCGACAAAAAGGACGACGAATGTAAAACATTTGACGTTTTAGCAAACGATTTACGAAATTAAGACGAAAAGACGTGCTACCTTACAATGTACAATGCTTTATTCATAAGTATGTGCAATGTCACTTTAAGGATGCATGTCAAAATCAGCCAATTCTTGTCTAGAAAAGCATGAATTAATAAGTGATAAATACGGCTTCAATTTGAACGAAAGGTAAGTTTTAAGAATGTTTTAGCCAAAATGGTAATACTTAATTGATAAAATACTTAGGGAAAAAACTATTTTTAAATATGCTGGTTTTAGAGAATAAAACATGTTGTAAAATAGCGTGAGTTTTCGTTCCTGCCTTTCTTTCCATTAGAGATTCAATAAACATATTTGAAATGGAAACAAGTTGTGTTACTTTGGAGATGATTCGCCCTGCCTCATGCTAATCTTAAACTAGCTCCTCTTTGTCTGCTTTCGTAACATTAGTCCAAACGGTATATGCATATTTCAATAGAGGCTAAATATATATTGTATATTAAACTTCTAGCGGTTTACGATCTTGGGTTTATTTAATTGAGCGTATGAGGTGAATATACTGCCTAATCATCGTTTAAAGGACTCAAAATGATTATGTTTGAGCAGGTACAAGAGAGTGTAATGCCCAGATGTTTATGAGTTGTAACCTTCGTTTCCTGAACATAAAGAAAGCTGATATTTGTATCTGTTTGTTTTTCGACTGATGAAAGGTGAATCGGGTTTTGCTGGATTAAACTATTCAAGTTACATTATGCAATGTTTTTATGCAACATTATTTCTCGGAGTTTTTCTATTACACACAACAGTTGAACGATACTATCCGACATCCTTGGGATCTGACTTCTTACAGTTAGCACTGACATGAGCCAGATTAAAAGGTACCGAAGAGGCTGGAGAGTTATAGTTGCTTCTTCCCTAAGAACGTGACTGTTAAAAGTGTAAGTCCGGTTGCCTTGCAATTTTTCGAAATATTTATAGACTCAATAACATATGGACGGTAAATATCAAAAACCGGAAGAGAAGAAAACATTAGATATGAAGAGGTATGTGAAGTACATTTAGAAAGATCTACGATAAAAAAGATATTAAGTAGGTTTGCCGGAAGCGATTAGTTGAAGCCGTCTTCGTAGATTAGGGGGGGGGGGCACTGACCTTGGACAAGTAAGTATTGTTTTTTATAGATTACCAAAAGTCTCCTGAATTGAAGGTTCTTTCCAAATAGTTCGAAGTAAGGTTTCAATGGCGCATTTTATTGTCAATTCTAACAAGATTGTTGACGTGGTTGCGAATCTGCTTCTTAATTTGCCTTTCTAGCCATTGAGACCAAATTTGGGAAATCTGGTCAATCCCATCACCGAACTTATTAGTTATATACGTCGAAGAGGCTATGCTAAGTAGCAACGGTCTAAGAAATATGAGATTCATACACACTTCAGGTAGGGCAAATGAGAGCAAATGCTAAGCGAATCAAAGACAAATAAATAATAGCGGGCACTAGGAAGTAAATTTGTTTTCGATTGTGGACATGTAATGATTGTTCTAGTATATCAAATCTCTATCTAGTGGCCCAGTGTTTCAATGATTTCAACAAATATACTAAAATTACTACATGAATGTTTATGATATAAATAAATTGCAATATTATAAGACACCCCCGCACAGTGAAATGTTAGCAAATCTCAGTCAAAAAACGGTACAATTTTAGTGTTATTTTGATTTATTTAAAGCGTATGTTGGGATAGAAATTCCACTTTTAGGCCAGACAAATAAGAAAGCTTAACTTAAACCGATTTTCTGCATACTGCGTCAAGACACTGTGGGTCCCGAGTATTACCTAATTAGGCCCTTAATTTTGCATATGAAAAATGGGAAAGGGAAAGTTCATCATTTTTTATATGAGGAAATTTAACGTTTTGAAAACCTGTTTAAGTTTGCTTGGGGGCCATAACACTTCTATACTACGTTTCCCGTTAACTTTATCCGATTATAATGTCAGATACGGTGTGTCAACTGTTAAGTCAGTGTCTTCATATTTTTGAGAAACTGTTGAGAAATTGGCCCCGTGTTCAAACCTCGTCCGCGTTATACCAAAGTTCGTTTAAATATTTGGTACCCCTAGCTTTTTTACCCGGTGTTCGGCATATAAACCAGTTCTAACCCAACCAGATCACGTGTTCCAGTGAACTCATCTTTGACTAACCTTCAAAAGGCGGTGGTCCTATCATTTATTGATGAAGCTATTGTGAGGCGTTTGTGATCATTTTGTGTTGCTTGTAGGTTTTTTTCCTCCTTATTCAATGTCTTCTTGGCACTTAAATAAGTAATCTCATGTTTTTACCTTCTGGGTTTATCCCTATTTTGACATCAAATTACAAATCCTTTGTTGTTCTTGACCAGTTTGAAATTTGAACTCCGGATGTTTGATTGGAATTTATATATTTCAATAATTCATGCAAACGTTCTTTTCAGGATCATTAATTGGGCAATTTGTGCTTTGAATGCCTTAATGGAATGGTTCATATATATAACGAGGGCTGTTTTTCGCATGATATGCGCATTTTTCCCAATATTTGGACTATACTATACTCCCATATTTCAATATACATTATTACCCATATATTGGCAATGAATTATTCCCATATTTGAACATACATTAATCCGATTTTTGCCCTTTACAATATTCCTATTTTTAGCAATGCATTATTCCCTATATTTGGGCTATAAATTATACCCATATTCAAACATACATCATTCCCATATTTGACCTATACATTGTTCTCATATTTTAGCTATGCATTAAGACCCATGAGGCATAAAGTGCACAATGGTGACAAATACAAAAATATGTACGTGTGCGGTAACATTTTAAAGTGGCACCGCTATTCAAAATCAATGCATACACAGGTAAAACAAACAAACATTTTGAGTGATACACCTTTTACTTCTAACTAAATAATGCATGTTTGGAAAATACGAATTACTGATAACATGATTATAATCGTGTATTTGATGGCTGAAAACGCAAACATATTACATGAATAGTGGGTGCTTAAAAGTTTATTGTGATCTACTATAGTCTCATAAGGTATAAATATCATGCTTTGTGCAATTTTCATTCAAATTAAACTGGGTATCCTTCATAAGAACTATTGTTTTCGATATGTATTCATCCCTTTTGGTTTATCAAAACGAAAGTATAAATTTCGATAACACTAATTTGGGAGTAAGAGTGCATTTTTAATTAATACATTTATCAATCAACTGTTCGTTTTATATGTTTATGTTTAAATAGGATTGAAAAGGAAATGTAATAAATTTATATGTATACATTTGAAATGAATAATGTACAATAAACAATAATCTGCCTTTAGAAATCAATGTGCATTACATCATCTTTTAATAACAGGAGAGTTCATGGACAAACTATGATTATGCCTATTCTACTAGGCTGTTACAGAATATTGTTTTTGACATAATGTTGAAAGCTTTGTAAACAAAAACACTCAAATTCATCAATCATTTTTGTTCCTTCATTTTAAGTGTTAATTACCTTTATGAATTTGTTCACACTAGGATGCCGTATATAAAAGGATGGCAGTAAAGATTTTCGAATACCATTATACAATGGATATTCGATTGCAAAATGGTATTCGTCTTCTAAAATATTACATTCGATACATTTTCTCTCATGTACAGGACTGGTATTGACACAGGTCTAGCCCATATACTAACTAGCCTATATACATAGTCTTTGTTGAGGAAACTCGTAACTTTGCTAAGATTAAATTAATAGTTTCTAACAATATTAACATTTAAATATGGTGGAGGCTTAAAAAAGTAACATATCTTTAAAAAGTAGCCCTGGTAAAATTCTATAATCTACCATTCCAGCCATGGATAATCTGACCTATTAAGCGTTGTCGTACATTTAACATATTATCATTACCAACATCTTAAAAAAGCCAAACTTCAAGAAAACCAAGAGAACACAATAAACCCTTTAACAAAGAGCACCAAGATTTACGATGTGGGTCAATTTGCAAGTGCCTTTTTAACATACTGTTTTATTAGTGTAAATGTGTGTCATTCTTTTGATATTGAAATCTTTAACGAGTACCTAACTATAGTATATATGGAAGTCAGTTCGCACCAATTCACCATACATAATATCTTTCTGAGTATTTATTTTACACCTAACATTCGTTTACAAACATAAGGATGAAATCGTTTGAATGCATTTCCCTTTACAAAACCCCAGACGACGTCACTTTCATAGTTTATCCCGGAAGTAATAAGTTTACCATAAATTTCAATTCTATGATTCACTGATATATCTGTAAATTTATGTACAAACATATTCATTGTAAAAATACCTTTAAGTGCTTGGCCAGCTTTACATTTTGTGCTTCAAAAATGACCCCGAATTGGTCCTACGAAACTTACAAACTTACTTACGATATCATTAGTTCAGTTTTATAATAAAACACATTATTCTTTGGTAAGCAACCTCCTTTCCTAAAAATCATTACCTCACATTTCCTGACATTAACAACAAGTTTCCAACGATAACAATAAGATTCCAGTGTATCTAAATTTAATTGTAAAATCTTTATTTTGTGTTTTGCAAAACTAACTATGTCGTCTGCGTATAACGTTAGAAACATTTTAAAAAACAACAACTAGTGACAATCAATATGACAATCTTTTGTTTAATATTCGTGTAAAAAAGTTACCTATAGTGCTTTACAATGTAATTCATCGATAGTTTTTCTCTCAATTATAGGGCCCCCTTCTAATGGTCTTACAAAACCCTCTAGCCAGCTAGATGGGAAATATCCTATATCAAGATATAGATTTAAAAAACAACTAAAGAAGGTGCAATAAAAGCTTTAGAAATTATAAAAAAAAACACTTAACAATAGATCAGGACCAGCTCTTTTATAAGATTTTAACTGGCTTTCAGCTTATAGCTTTTACAATATCATTCAATGTAAAATGTGTGATTAGTTTCCTCGTTTAAAATATTCAGTTTATCAGTTCTATATCTACCCATAAACTCTAACACATCTTCGCTTGGTTCAAAATATGAATTGTATACACAATAGTAAGTTGGCTTCTGGGCCATATAATCTGATAGTTTTAACTAAAATTATTATGTATTTACTACGCAATTTAAATGGTGGTTTCGCATTAATACAATGAAATCCCTCTAAGGAATACGTGAACAAATGCACATTATTTAAAACGTGTTATTTGTTGACAATCTGTTGTACAAACATACTGCGATCAGGAAGCAAATATAAAGGGCGTCGCACAGTTTGAAAAACAATCAATCCTGACACTGTAAATACCTGCACGGAAAGTAAATGTGGCAGTCGTTTGAAATATTAGTACTTAACCCCAAAGACTTCGTCTGAAACAACACAACGGTAAGATAAATTGATCAATTATTTTCCCTGAATATTTTCTCTAAGTTGGAATAGTTGAGGTTATAAAACTAGTCTTACCACTGCATTAGTACAACGGTTGAGGAAAAATACATCACTCTGCAAATTGTTACAATGTAAAGGAGAAAATGATAGCCTACCCGGCAATATTTTGAAAATTAATATAATATTCACAAAAGTCGAATAAATTATCAACGTAAACGAATTTACATACTAAGTAGTCAGTATTGATAGTATAGGATCTACACTGAATAAACCCATAATATTATTTTATTTTGTTAAATTTTAATCGTATTTAGTCCATCCACACGGATATTTACAGTACCATCAAATACCATCAAATTACCAAAATTTTCAAAAAATACTATTTGCCAAAATAGGGCAGACAGGTAATAATGTTGCGATCCTTGACCTAATAAATACGGTTCGAAAAAGTTAGTTCAGTAAAGAAGATTCGGTTGCAAGTTCAAATATTGGTTGGATTGCTTCTTTTTTTAACTTGTTCATTATACTCGTCATTTGTTGTTGTATCGAAACTGTTACAAATAAAGTTTATTTGCTGATTTTCTACAAATAAATCTTTTAATAATAGTTTGTTTAACCATTTTTGATATTAATTAAAGATTGCTTCAGATGGACTTAAACGAACGACCAACAAAACTATATGCTGGGATGCGTTTAAATCACACAACGTAAACGACTGCACCTCAAAGCTTATCTGTGTGTTTTCGTTATTAAACAAGGTTTTTTATCAAATTTGCAATCATTAAAATAAGCAGTTACATGATTGATTAGCATGGGTCTGTTGATTCAGTTGTTAAGTAAACATAATGCCATTGATTTCATCACTATAACAATTTAAATATTTAATTCTTCAAAGCTTTTCACATTTGCACCCTTTTACCATTTATCATTACATTAAGGAACGAGTTACATTAATCAAAAACTGAAACACAAGATGATACATTGAAACATTTGAAAGTTCAATGATTTTTTAGTCATTTTTTATTTTTTGCTTGAGATGATTCTGTTTAAATGTGATTATTGTTGATAAAATAGAAAAAAAATACCGTTTTCTGAAAATAAAGGAACTAAAAGGGTCCGAGTTCCGATTGCCCATTATTTCTGGAGCAGTAAATACCGTATTCCATTGTGTATACTACACATATCTGTTAAGCATTCATTCATCATCTAGGTACATATTGGGAGAAAAACTTATTTGAGATGTAAACCGCTCATCAAAACCTGCACTGACATAACATAAAGATATCACATTTGGCGTCTCTGTTTGTCCATCTGTCTGTCTATGTTACGTTGAAATTGTATAATGAACAACAAGTTTGATTGTCATTGTGGCCATTGTGATCAAAAGAAGATTCAAAATGTAAAAACTATGATACCACTTTTGAAAGGTGCTCATTTAAGTTCCAGAACAGTGACGTAATCGCAGAAGCACAATAGTTGTACAATGAAAAGTAGATGTTTGGAAATATTCAAAATATAAATTGCATCTAGAATGGACAAAAATGACACTGGAATTTGTTAATTTAGCAATGATTAGTTGCCATTTGAGATCAATATATATGCAAAAAGCTACAGAAACATGCTCAGAAGCAAAAAGTTCTAAACATAAACCAGGTTTAGTGGCAATTGGCAAACGCCAAAGACATAGAACACAGGTCTCCCAAACAAGAAACATAGAACAGCACAAAACTCCACAAACAGCACTGTGCATAAAATACTATATATATATATATATATATATATATATATATATATATATATATATATATATATATATATATATATATATATATATATATATATATATATATATATATATATATATATAATTGGTATGTTTATCAAGAATTGTTCGGTACCGCATTGGAACGGTCAGTAAAATGTTAATTTACTGCATTTACAGCAAACTGCATTTCACTCTCAAAGTTTTATTTAATTACAAAACAGCTGTATAGTTTGCTTTCATCTTATTTTTTTCAGACAGCGAAGACTGTGATCCAATGGACGTGAAAAGCTATTTAAGTGGAAGTTCCGAATCAGATGAAATTTAAATTACTACTCTCTGTGTAATTATTCTAAACCAGGTGCAGTAGCATTTGTTTGAAAGCCTCACTTTACATTATGGAGGTTGCGAGTGCAATCCTTAGAACAGTTGTTCCATTCGTAATAGTTTTATATAAGACATTGTGTTAAATGAATGTGTGGGAAAGAGATGTTAAAACTGGTGAGAAAACCATGAAACCTGCCTTTTGAAATTTGGCTGAAATACTCTTATTTGGTGTTAAAGTGCAAAGAAATAGAACTAATTTTATGTTGCTACATACAAAAGAACTACAAAGGTTAAAGGTTTTTACTTTTTTCGAAAATAATTAACAAATTAGCAAACTTTTTACAAAATACCATAATACCAACCATATTTCTATTAAACTCTTGCAAAGGTCGAACAAGTAGACTTTTGTTATTTTAGTGTGCACCTGTGACATGTATTGTTTTATTATAAAGATTTGACGTCATTTTCGCCTTTGTTTATTTTAAATATAGTAGACAGTAGGGAGTTGGATGATGAAGCAGATGTAGTTCACTTTTTGCTTTTAGATTTTGATAATGATACAGGTAGCCATTTGATTTATAAACATTCATGGATACTGCAATTTATTCATTGACATGAACATGGTTGCATATTTTAAAATAGAATTTTTATATTTATATACTGAACATTAATCAGATCTTTAGTTCCATAGACTTTATGACTGTAATAAATGTTCACGTAGGTGAATGAGGAAAGCCATTGGTGGATTAATGTATAAATGCATGAAGAAGGAAGTAAAAGAGTGAGCACATACATGTATGATAAAAATGAAGATTATTGTATCTGTTACATTAAGTTTAATGAAGGCTTAAGGGAGATCACTCGAGCATAACTTGAAATGCCCGAAGGGGGAATTACGCGTTGCTTGTTTGTCCATTTTTATTTGCAACTCCTCATCCAGTATTGTACAGTGAGCAAAGTAAGGGAATTCTAGATTTACTTGAATAATGTTTTTTTTTTCTGGCAAAATATATAAGGATGATGTTGTTTGCAGTTATAAACAGAAGTTGTCTGTTCATTATTTATACAGAAGTATGTCACAGACAAACATAAGAAACATACTATTAAAGAGATCACTGATGGTTTGTTAGTATTTCCACAATAATTAATATTTTCACCGCTAAATTCTTAGTAAGTTATATCGTCTGCCCATCTTTATGGCATCATTACATGGACTGAAGTTCGCATAGTGCAGGTCATTTCTTATTTCGTTTGAGGGATTGTTTAGAACGGGTCAGTTTTAATCGGACATAATGTTTTAATCGCCCTTTTGCAGAGTGCCAGCCATAGGTTATCATTCTTGATATTGCGGAGGAATGTCAGTACAGTTTGATCAATAACTGGTAAATAAACTTGCATTTCTGATTGTTAACATAATTTTTTTGTAAGCAATTTAAGATAGTTTAACCTATTTTACCTCACATCTATTGCACATTAAAGTATAGTTAATACTCCAGGACATTTTGTACAACTACTATCCACACTATCTATCACCATCTGCCACACGTTTACCTTCTGATGTCATGTAATTGACAATAAGCTATAAATACGCGAGGATGTTGGAATTTAATGTGAAAATTAGGATTAATTAAAATGGAATAGCAACCTTAAAAAGACACGTATTATTATGCATCACTTCTATAAAACATACAAAATTAACAATTCCATATGAATACGAAGTTTACTACTAGTATTTTACTTAAAGTCTAGGCGCTTTGTTAACGAGCCGACAACTGTTGCAAATACACGAAGGATTGTGCATGCGGGTGTTGCTCTATTTGAAACGAAATTTTATTCTCTTGATTTACATGTAAAATATAATAGAATAATTCTACACTATTGGTCACCTCGGTCGACAGTTAAAATGACTAATGATTTGTCATTGATATATGCCATGTTTTATGGAATGAGCATCTAATTTGCTGTTTGAGTAGAATCCGGCTTACCTAACCTCGACTTCCTGCTAAATTTGACCCAGACGTACTAACAGAGCCGTGGGATGACACCCTTAAATGAAATGACTCTTTATTGAAGTAATTCCGTGCATAAGCACCTACTTTTTTTATCAAAGGTGCATATTAATCCTAATACTAATGCATTTGTTCGTCTAGGGTTCTCACGTGCCTTGTGTATGTATTTACTGGTTTAACAGTCATGTCTATTTATATCGGGCTGGTTCGACGTCATGGCAATTGTTACCAAGTCTAAAGCTTATTTTTAAATGTTAAATTGGTGCATTTTAAACATTATTTACATATACTACCGTACTAAGTATTTAACATACTTTACACAAACTATTGTTTTTTAAACAGAACACCCAACCTGCTGAAAGTTTACTTTAACTACATTTTTGAATATATAGCAGATACTCGAAACTCCTATGAAAGGGCATCATATGGCAACTATATTGTAAAGGGTTCTGTCTTATACTAGACATTCAGTAATAAAGTAGACATTGAACATTCAACATTGCTTATAGGATACACTAATGAATATTCCTATGAAAGAAAGTGTCGGAATATTTACTCGTCGTGTCCAAAATTGCACATGTTTATTGGCTTTGTTTGGTTAAGTTGTATTTATTAAAATGCCTGGCAGAACAACCCAATTTGTTCATTTCGTGTGTTCCAAAATCATGATTCACTTTTGAAATCGATCTATACTTTTTGTATTTGGTTATAAGAGTTTAAAAGTGACACTCTTATTCAATTTCAATACATACACATGTATTACAAACATAAATTTTGAGTGATAACCTTTAACTTCTTACTAAATAATGCATTTATGGAACATATTATTTACTTATAATAAGATTGTAACCGTGTATTTAATAGCTGAAAACGCAAAAAAAAAATGATTGGTGAATGTTAAAAGATTTACAGTGATATATTATCGTGCATCTTTCTTTCAAATTTTAACTCGGTATCCTTCATAAGAACCAATGTTTTCGCCATTCATTAATCCTTTTTAGCACATTAAAACAATTGAATAAATCGTGGTAAATCTTATTTGGGAGTTTGGGAGTAAGGGAGTATCATTAAGGATATCTTGGCAATACCAATTTCATTAAAAGGGTATTTAATGATTTCGGCGTAATATCGTATTTTATTTCATGGAAGGCATATAGAAAATATAGTTTGTCTATTATTACGAGTGAAATAAAATAAGATATTTCACGTAACAGTTTTATAAAATCATCTGTATGTAATGGCATATGCTCAGTTAACGAGACAATATCCTTCGCATTTTGTTTAAGCTTTGAGCAATAAATTATAAATAAATACAGGTTTGTGTAATACTAGAAAACGAATAGTGTGGGGTCCCATCAGTCCATTCCTATCGTGACGACATTTTACCGCACATTTTGTATTGTTTTTCCATTCATAATTATCTGGAGTTTGTGCCATCGAGAGATAATTACTATAAAATGCTGTACCCTAGTGAATTTGATAACAATTGTACTGTGTCTGGTCTGATACCAATGAAATGTTGGAACATTTTGAATGCAAATATATTAAAGCGATAACTGAATAATAAGTGGTTTAACAATTTGCCATCAGTCCAATAAAACTCGGCACCACAAAAGCTTTTGGAAATGTAGCCGTTTGCGCGACCGTCGCTACAACAAATGTATTTGCCTAGGCTGGTAAATCCTCGATCGACATGGTAGAATGACGTGATGCGTGTGCTTTGGTGATGTATCAACCAAGGGCCTCAACTGCAGTTCAAATTCGAGTATGATGAAGGTGGATTGTATAATTGACTTATTAAATGTAACACTTATAGGATTTATTTTTGATATTTTGAGACAACAACTCTACTTTCATCTTTATTTCAGATTTAGCCGAATTTATATTTTAAATATATATATATATATATATATATATATATATATATATATATATATATATATATATATATATATATATATATATATATATATATATATTTATATCATTTTGTTTGTCAATTCGACACAGCGTCGGGTTATCACTGCTTATTTTTCCGACACGAAAAACATCTCCTGTTGCCTTTAGATGATATAACAAATCGTTAAAAAGAAAGTGAATTTCACCAGCTTGATTGCAGTCATTTTATATTTGAAAGTCTGATAACAAAATGCCATTCACCATATCTTAGCACCGTAACAATAACTGAAGATATACCAATTATTTCTACATGGACTACAGTGTCAAACATTGTCAAATGTGCCAGCCGTGAATATGGTGCTGCATACACGTTTGAGCGAAGTTCAAGTCTCCGACAAGCTCCATGACTTGTTTTCAGATTAATATATAAAAAACAATGCCCTTTGACAAACTCAATAATGAATCTATAACGACATCGTGATAGTTGTGTAATGTGTGGGTTGTTTTGTAACACTTTTTTTTCATTTTTCGTGTTCGTTTTGTCTTGTCTGTAAACATGATCTTTGGTATGTTAACGCTGAGGACATTTACTTGTTTATTTAGAAATGTATTGTTATTCCTTTATGCTAGTGTATAGGGAATTTACCAACATTAAGGCAACTAACAAACAAGGGAAAAACATTTAAGTATGTTAATGGTATAACCTTTGTTAGATCTTCATATACTGCGATTGGTTCTTGTCCTTTTATACACGCTCTTCCAGAGTCTTGTTCGGAACAATGCTTTGGGGCTACAAAGTCAAATTTAAACTCTACTGTTTCCAACACTGTATGACCAAGGTACACATTGGTTTTATAAAATGCATTTGTGTTTATGTTGTGCAAGTTCCGGAACCCACCACTTTTCACGTTGAACGTCACGGTGAAGCTACGGAATACAACACCATTTATATTATTGAATAAAATGTCAATTTAAACACGTACTCAACAAGTTTTACTTAAAGCAATAATTTCAAGTTTGAAAGAGAGTTTTCGACTTTTTTTATCAATTCCCGCATTGTAAATAGCAACGGGCCGATATGGAACATTGCATTTATCTTAAACAATATAGAAAATTGTAATTAACCTGAAGCTGTCAATTGTCAGAAACATATCAATTAAATTGAAAGTCAGACAGAAGAATACTTACTTGTCACCATGTTCAATACTGTATATGTAATCTCTTTGTGTAAGGGTGCAGTTCAAATCTACCAACGGATCCGTGTTTGAGACGTAAGAGCAACTGAACGTGTGTTCATAAGCTACCAAAGGTATGCCTTAGTAAACACAAATAATACAAAATTGTCGTCTATAGTGTAACAGTGGTCCGTGACAGCGTTTCAGTTTTTAATGTTGTTGACGAACATTTCTGATTAAATAAAAATGCAGTTTTCAAGCTTTGAATGTAGTTCGTTGTTGAAAAGGGTATTTCAATCATGTAATTAGAGTATCTAAATATGGGACTGATGTTTTCTGTTGAAAACATGCTTTGTTACCCAATAATTTCAGTTTTGCAGCAGATACCAAACAAAGTAGTTGACTGTTTAAAGTCCTCTTCTTGTTAGATTCATAACATATCATACAATATCATATAGTATATTTATGTTTTTTTCCTTCGATGTCTATCAGAAGAGCTTAAAGCTTAGTGCAAATAATTTAGTATAAATTGCACACGTAGCCGATCAAGTTCCTGTTTTGAAACCTCTTTATAATAAGATATGTTTATTAGTTATTAGTAACATTCAGAAATAGTTGTCTTACTGCTTTGGTCCTTGTTAACTTTTCTATGAGTGATATGGGCGTTACTAGAAACGATTCCAAAACCTGATTTTGAAACATAGTTTGCCGAGGGGAAAGTCCTATACAAGTTCAAATATGACTTAAAGTTGGAAATTGACATAATTGAAGTTCTCCTGGTTACTCCATATTGGCGCATTTGTTGTTGCACACGGCACACGGCGTAAGAAAGGAATTATTTAATGTTTGCTTTCAAGCAGTAGTTGTTATCCGTTGATTGGACTGACAAATTCTACATAATGAGATTGTTTCAGTTAATTTGGTCGCATAACTGTTGTGCTGGCCATTGAACTAAAACAATACTCAACTAGATCAGAAACATTATACTTTATGTAAATAAACTTAGCAAATGCAAACTCGCACTCGACAATCAGATACGAAAAGCATATTTGGCAACTAAGAGACAGTTTATATCACTTCAGAGGTGACTGAGCAGTCAGTGTCAACTCTCAAACATTTCAGTTGATACTGCGCTGTTCGTGCAAGTGTAAAGAAACATCTTAATTGACCGGTTGAAGAGAAATTGTACATGTATCAATGTTTTGCGTGGTAATAGGCCATACAATTCAGAAGTAAATTCAGCGTGATATGTAAAAGATTATGCTAAATCGCTGACGGCGGTGTTTTGTTGATGTATAAAGTATATTGACAGGCCATTACCGTTGCATTTGGCTTGGTGGTTTGATCATTCAAAGGTTAAAAACTAAAAACTTCGTCTTTCAAAGTTACATCGCATGAAAGCAGTTTTGGCATGTTCTTTGCGTTCTTAACTGCAGCAGTATGAAAGTGATTGATTGGTCGTATCACAAGTTTGTGGTATTTTGTCATTATGTTGTTAGATGGTCATCATAACCATAAGCTCTAATCGCTGAGCTAGTATGTTGCTTGGTTTATGTTATGAAATGTGCTTCAATCATATGTATTACTACTAAGCAACATCCATACTATGTTTTACCACCAAGCAATATTAATACCAGGTATAACTTCTAATATAAGCAATATGAGACTGATATATTTATTCATATCACTACCTAAATAGAAGTAGAAGGAGGTATGACATAACAGTAAATAATTACATAAGCGAACAATATCACACTGTTAAGATAACAGCCTTTCGAAAAGATAGGACCATGTTATTATTAAAAATATCAAATGCTAGGGTTAATGCTTTACTCATACATGTCAGGCAGTCTGACCCTTGCCATCCATCCATACAACTACAGCTACTTGACCCTGTGCAGACTCCAGGGAAACACGGGTGTAGGTGTGAGCATTGGACTAAAAATAAAATGTACAGCTTTGTTTATGTGTTTCTAATACATC
The DNA here is from genome assembly GCF_026914265.1 of Mya arenaria. NCBI lineage: Eukaryota > Metazoa > Mollusca > Bivalvia > Myida > Myidae > Mya > Mya arenaria. Next base: position 29,385,578 of record NC_069128.1, read on the forward strand.
ACAATCAATTGGTTTAACTGACTAGGCAATGATCTTTTTTGAATTATTCTATTACTGTCTAATCAGTTGTATTGTATTTAAAGCTGGACAATAACTTTTCTAGCATATCGTCCGAAGCTCTGGTCCTGGTTCTAATACATTTGTAGGTACCAATTACGATTACAAAGTCCTTTTTTTGCTTTCTGTATCATATTTTATCTTCAAGATAAACATTTAAGTTTCATGTAAAGTGTAGGCTGAACGATTAATCTAAAAATGTGCCTCTTTGCAAGGAAGCAGGAACAGAAAGGATCACATGAGATACAAACGGCATGTGTTTGTTTGAACAAAGGGAGTATAAATTTACCGTTGAATCTGCAAACATCTGCAGAATTTTAACCTGACGTGCTTATATGGGTTCCGAAAATTACGCTCATCCAATAGTCTATATAAAATCAATATAGTTCATAACATGTTATAAAGAAATTCAATTTACTTCGGTCTGGATTTTGTCTCATTTAAAACTACGGACTAATTTATATGTGATTGTCCTTAAAAATAGAATGTATGCCAGTCGTCGTTAGAAACTCTGGTAGATCTATCCAGACATTAAATCCAAGACATATTCGTCAGTTTAAGTAAACACACTTTACGTTTAAAAATATTAGCGTTGCTAACACTACTCTTTAATTTGAATTAACGTTCGATATTGATAATTATTTCAAATTTAAAGCGTACATGACCATTTAGTTCAGCTTAATGATTTGACGAAGACCATGCTAATTGGCACAGGGCTCAGGCCTTACATTCATCAAACAAGGGACACACAATGCACAAAACAGCAAGTTTAGATCACATATGCTGCAATCTGATTAAGAAATATCGGGGTTAACGTTTTTTAACGGTAAGCGAAACAAGTTTGTTAGTTTAACAACCTCACACATGTCCTAACATTTACCAACGTTCAGTCATAGTTCTTACCTTTAGTGCAGTGCCCCCCATTGGCGAAAGAAGGCAGACATTGACATCTGTCTGGTGCAATACACGTCCCTCCGTTATAACAGGGTACTCTGCATATTGCTGTAAACGTGATTAATATAGTAAGTTTGTGATATATCGATTGTGAATGCAGATTTAAGCTGACTTAAATCACTATCGTGTCCGTTTCATTGGTATAAATCAGTATTGGATGCCTTGGAAACGTACCTCTGGTTGGACTCGAACCAGACCAATATTCAAATATTATGCAATTAGTGAATAATCATTTATCCAAAAAAGAGGTAAAATACTATACGCCGAATTGTAAAAGAATCTAAGCCATAGATACTGAAATGGTATACATTTCGATTCTAAACTCTATAATGTAAGGCTTATGGCAAACTCATTTTATTTGTAAAACACTTTAATAAACATGCAGTGATAAGAGCAGCAACAAATTCCAAATAGCCTGATTACTTATCCCCCAGGTTATGAAATTTATATAACTAAATACAATTGAATCCAATATTCCTGGATATATTGTTTATCTAGGTAGACATATCCTTACTTAAACTCCCCAGTATTCAAAACGTGATTGTAATATTGCATTATGTTGATTTTCCCTCTTTCGCTTTTGAGCTATTGAATAGTTCCTACTAATTCCTAATGCATATGCGGCCACACAGTGCCATCATTCAGAAGTAAAATTGATTTGATGTAAAGTGCAAGTAGGGGCTTGTTTACAATTTCTAGTCCGAAATGATTCATGTTCTCCTATATTGAAAAAAAGTAAACTTGGACGATTTAAGTGGAGGGGTGGGGCGTCCCCCTAAATCGGCTAAGGGTACTTGATATTGTTACATTGGTCATTTTGGGAAATATTGTTAAAACTCACCCATGTCCCGATGAAAGAAATGTCGGTAATTATTCGATTTACATATGGCGTAAAGTACATAGTATGCGTACCATGTTTATTGCCATTTAGAAGATAAATAAAAATGTCAGAGTAAGCATAACACTTATATTTTTTATCAGTTTGAAACAGTATCTCTGTTTAACCGCTTGTCATGCAACTAGCACAAATTCTTAAGATTAAAGTTTTAAACACTTTGCCCTTGCCGATGTTATGTTCGAAACAAATAAGTGCTAAATGAACGAAGCACTCCATGCCTTTCAACACGTTCATTTGGGAAAATACCAAATCATTTATCATAAACGTACCATTTTCTTTCTGATTTGAATATACGAGCCCGTTTTATTAAATTGCATAACATAAAGTTAAATGTCCACATTTTCAACGTCTTTTGTGGAAATTGAACTTGAGTCTTGTAACAAAATAAATACTGTTAAAACGAAGCTTTAAGCAGAACAGTATTTTTTTAAAGAAAAAGAAAATAATAACTTGTTGTCACCCGTTTTGTTAATGTAGATTCTACAAGTCTGTGATTATGAATAACTCTGTTTTATTAAACGTAACCTAGGGCGTATGAAATACCTACGTATTCTACACGATCCATAGCCGTCCGCCTTCCAGCCGTCACAGCAAACAAATTCGGTGTCCCTGTAGTACACAGATTTCCTACACCGGCTCCATCCCCTATTGAACACAACACAATTATCATTATTTCAAGTCATGTTTTATTACCAGTATGAAATAAAAAGTTGAATATTATTGTGTAACAAATATCGTGTTGCCATGTCTTCGTTTCTATTTAATTGGTTTACGAATTTTTAGCGTAACAGACATCATTTGAATGAACATACCAAATATAAACCCTAGCTGCAGCTTAACACCGTGCTTAAAAGGCCAACACCTATCAATTCAAGTATTCTGTGGTGTATGTATACGTTTTCATATATGTGTCATAACACAGGGACAAACACACACTTGCTGATCACTAATAATCTGAATGAAGCATTATATAACGCATTAAGGAGAGGGTCCACACGCTGCTTGTCCATGATGAGTAAATTTTAAATGTTGCGCTATCTACGTATTGAAACAATGCACACTTAACAGCTACTGTGTCAATATTACGTCTGATAGTCAGAAATCTTACTCATCAATTATATGTATTACTTTACTACAAGGTATTATTAAATACGTGAGTGCCAAACATTTGTCTTATTTCTTTCGCTTTCGTCTCAATTAGACAACATGAAATTGGCAAATTTATGCCAATGAATTCAAATAACAATTATTGATTACAGATCATTTTATAATTTCCATATCCATGTTTAGTCATTTTAGCTTTAGGCTCAATTAGGCATTATACTATTGGCATAAAAAAACAGTTATTGTTTTATAAAATTATTGTATGCACTTGAGTTATTCCATATGCAGTTATTTTTCTTAAATCTATATAGTATTGTTAAATCATAAGTACTTGTACATACATGCATGTATTTACTTGTAGATATATTTAAGTTCCAATACCCTTGTCTTATAAAACACATGTTATTTATTTATACAACAATGTTCCATGTATATGTACATATTAGATCTCCTTTATAATTAATCATGTTTATGTATATGTATGTAATATCATCTTTTCTTCAAAGGAGAAAATTAAGAATCCTCTATCTAACAAAAATTGAAACTAGAGGGAAACGATCAGTAGCCCAAATTGTATTAAAGATCAACTTTAAGACATAAGAATCAAAACCAATTAAATACCAACCAAGATAGCGCAAGCTTCAAGACAACAAACATTCGCAACTACGAAAATATCCTTATTGGAAAAGGTTTCTGTTACTGCCTTAGCACGATCTCTATAAGTACCCACTTGTGTTTTAAGCCAGACTATTAGCGATCAACTTGTGCCAAAATATCAATATAAAATTTCTGTTCTATAGACGTGACACATGTTTGTTATCTAACCTCTCAGATTACATTTTTACTCACCAAAATCCACACGTCGTGTTTCTGTTTCTTGATTGAAGCACACTCCTGGAGCATACATGTCTGTAAGGCAATTCTATTATTTTCATTTATGTTTACTTCAAGTATTTTGTCCAGACGATAACATGAGCGAGCTTTCTGGCAGATTTGGATATCTCAACCACATTATTATATATAGGAGGCCGGTACCATGGATTGATTGTTATTAGTTTTCTTTTTTTCCATACATATCCCTTTCATGTAAAACTGTGTTTGGCATCAACAATGAACCTTGACTACTACTTAAGGGAAAACGCGTGCGACTTTGATTTATAACGTCATGACACGTAACAGTTTAAGTTCAATGAGGACGCAAATAGATTTGGCAAATAGATCCGCCAATAAGCATCTAGAAAACATTATATATTCAATCCCATACCTTGAAAGGTTCGATATTAATTTGCATATAGTATATTACCAAACGGAGGATTTACTTCAAGTTGCCTATCTGGTAATAATATGCCATAGTGGAATTTTCAGCATGGTCAAGCGTTCCGAAAAAATCTGTCTGATGAACAAATGTGTATATCACACCTAAGAGGTTAACGTACGGAGACAAGGTTCTTCAAGCTCTAGTTATAAATTATATGCAATTGTTTATGTATGGTACCATTTATAATCTTTGTTTTTAAAACGTAAGCAAATGTTCATATTTAAAAAAAAGAATTTAATGCAATTTAAATGTCAACTTTAAATGTAATTAAACGATAGTACATAGCAAACTTGCCTCAGTATTGGGATTAAATATTTAGGGAAAAACAATATATAAGTGAGTATATAACTATGATAGAATTTCATATAATGCCTTTTATATAGCCGAGGTCCACACGATGCCTTGATGAACATGAATCGCAAATACCAAAGCCATTCCAAACTAGTCCATGACTTACTATATGCTTATGAGGCAGATAAGTGGGCGGCGCAGAGCATCAATGATGTTAAGTGAAAAATCACAGATAGGTACTCGGCTTTTGTTTTGTAAAATGTGTTTTGTGTATACTAAAATAAAGTCAATCAAATCATTACGGGTGTATAAACCAAGATACTATAAGCTTTAACCCTTTTGCAAATGTGATATTTGCTCAAATAATATCTTTAGAGATCACTCTTTTCATGCTTTGTTGTTATCACTGGTTGATTGACATTATCATGTGATTTTATCAATGTATGGTCAAGATGTCGAAATAATGACAAGATGCATTGAAAACCTAGTAGATCAGATGGCGTAAAGTCCGTTTTTTCTTGATCTCTGATGGACTGTACTACTTCATCGACAAATAAAGGTCATTAAACATTAAAGTGACACCCTTATTCAAAATCAATAAATACACATGTATAACAAATAAACATTTTGAGTGATAAATCTTCCACTCCTCACTAAATAATGCATTTATGGAAAATATTAATCACTGATATCAAGATTGTAACCGTGTATTTAAAAGCTGAAAACGCAAAAATATTAAATGATTGGTAAATGATAAAAGATTTACTGTGATTAACTATCGTATTATAAGGTAGAAATACCGTGATTTCAGCACATTTCTTTCAAAATAAACTTGGAATCCTTCATAAGAAACATTGTTTTTGACCTTTCTTTGCGCTTTAATGGTATTTTAAAACCATTTTTTGTTGTGATAAATCTTATTTGGGAATAAGTCTGCATCTTTAAATGATGCGTTAGGGATACAAACAAGAAAGAACGTAAGGTATTTGGAAAAGGTTTCCAAAGAACAGATACTTGCTTCAGTTGACTACATTCATGAGTACATGAACTTGCATATTTTAGTGCCTCGATTATAAACTGAAATAAGCTTTACAAGGTTCCATCTCGGCGTCAACGTACAGAAAAGTGTTCCTGTATGGAGGTTTATTAATTCGTTTTTTGATAATATGTTATACTTTGTAATATGTCTATGGTTTAATCAATCAATCCGTAATTAATTAAATATCGAAGAAATGTGGTGTGTTTTTAACTTTTTATTATACATATAGTATTGTAAAGTGTTTGTGTGAATTAATGCTTATGCATAATCACCATCATCCTGAGAAGCGTGATACATATATAATTATATAACAACTAGATGTTGCAGGGTGACAAGCGTGGGATACATTTTATGTTCGAGAGACCTTGTATCAACTAGTCTTCAAAATGTCACCATTTTGAATAATTTAGATATCGTATCGATCTTCAATACTACTTAACTGTTTTTCGTATGCTAAAAATGAACTTTAGTCCCAATTTAATAAAGATATTTGTACACTCCAGGTCTAAACATAAAGGGTATGTATGAAAAGATATACTGGCTCACTATATTTGAAAATAACAAATATGAGATTGACAATAGCTCCTTAGATAACGAAGAATTTATTTAGAAAAAGATACTATTGCAAATTCATATAATTGTAATTTATAGACAATTGCAATGTTAAACCTATTTGTTAAAAAAACGTACCGATTCATTCGTCAAGTTATACGAAGAAGTAACCATACAGGAATATATATCACTAACGTTTTTGTTAATAATGTATTGAATTTCATGAACATTCAAAACAATTTGCATAAAAGGCATACTGATTGTATATTGTGCCGTTGGCTGTAATTTTCTTCGATAAACTGTTGTTTTGTTGTTGTTGTTTTTCGGAAATACCATACGTGAAGATTAACGTTGTTGTCACCAATCATGTGAACATTATAAACGTTTTAGAAAATTTCCTAAAAATATAAACATTTCTCGAAAAAGAGTTTCGATACTTTATGTTTTAAGCTTTATTCTATTCATCATACATTTTGACTGTTTAACATCTTTATATATGCGTAAAAAGAATTGCGAGTTAAAGTATGGCGTAATGTTTGTCTATCTTTTTCAAAACCCAACACTTCGTAAGCATTTTTTTTAAATCAATATTAATTAAATACAATAATATATATATAGCTTTTACTTCTAACTTCTAACTAGATAACTAAAAACAAATAAAAATAAACATACGGCCCCGTAAGCGCATTCACAAACTCCAAGCATGAAATAAGTATGCAGATAAATAATGCGTGCATCGATGCGTTCATGATTGAGTCCTGGCATCAATAGTTTGAGCGGAATAGAGAGATACTCTTTATATCGGAAAGTTATCAAGTCAGAAGGGGGTGTTCATGATGGCTGTACAAAGTAAATAAGATGTTTGAATGGTATTACACTGACTTACCCCAGTCATTTTAAAAACGATTTAAATACGTCCTTTGGATCACTGAATAAAAACATAAGTGTCGAATTCGTTGTTTGGCTAGTATAAATTATATGTATGTTTTACCGATTGAATAGAAAATTTTATTGGCTAAATCTACGTCCGTTTCGCTGGTACGATTTTGCTCAAAATTGTCCTGAATTGGTGTAAATACCGGACAACCCACTCGTCCGACAAATAAAGGAAATCCCATACGACCAGGCCAGGTAACGGACCCAGATATCCTTGGTAAGAAGCGAGTGTGCTAGCGACTGCGCTATACGAACATCGGCTGTATATATTTTTGAAACATTGTTTTCGTAAAGCGGACATTCAAAAATAAGGACTGAATTCTATTTTCGTTAACACCCGTTTGGAGAACATGTGCAGTATTGCATTTAACATGTTTTGACTTGCTTCTTTTTTTGGAAATATTTCTGTTTCATTCATTGTTACCGTCGTTAATATTATCGTTAAGTCATCGTCTATATTATTGCAAAAGCTACACCATGACACCCATATCATCTGAATACCGAAATTTGAAGAAGCACAACTGAAAATAGTGAAACCGTTGAACAGGATTCGATCTGATATGAATCACATCTTAGTGTTGAATCCCTATAGCTTTTGCAAATAACAAGTACTTTTTGGACTGTAGTTTCAATTATTATATCCTAAAATTATCTCCACCAGAACAAAACTAATTGGCGTACAAATTACGTCAGTGAAAATAGTTACCTGGAATATAGTCAGAAGGAAAACAAAAAGTCTTTATCTGACATTTGACCATATCTCAAATGTAGCTTAAGTAACGAATGCGTCCGTTTTTACAAAAAAAAAAATCGCGCTTTTTTTATTTTTGTTAATTAAGTCATATACATTCATCTTAAAGGTATGTCTTGTAAACTAATGCTAACTGAACGTTGTCTTAACACGGAAGATACCACCGCGTAACGTTCCACAAAATGTGTAAACTGGAACACCAGGTTCTACAAAACTAGTCAGTTAGCGAGAGCTCTCTAGAATATAAACAGACCATTTGAAAATGCTAAATTGTAATTGATCCGCTGTAAGTGAATAAGTTTACGTGTGTGTTTTTTGCTAGATTCAATTAAACTGTAATTCTTTTAGTAACAATACTAGGGTTTATCACTGAACAGTGTCAACAATCTGCGTATCAGATTAACTAACCGGTTGGAAAATATGTTATCTCCAACCAGATGTTTAAATTAATTTTTCGAGCGACGCAGGGATTAAAGATTATTTACATAACCAATAAACGTTCATAAAACCAGATACGCAGTTGCAAATTTTATTGCTCTAATGCTAAATCCTCCAAAAATAAAATCCCCTGATTTATAATACTAGGCTTGTATTGATTTACACAAAAAGGATTTTATTTGCATGTTTTCATGTTTCATACATGTCATGTTTTAACAGTGATTTGTTTTATCTTTTATTCAAGTGCTACAAGAGTTTATTTAATGTTATGATATAAATGGCCCTAATAAGATTTGAGCAGTTTTTCATTTTCGAAGCCGGTATGTCACCAACTTCATTATTTAAACAAATGTTGAAATCATTTGCATTTCGACTGTAGTCTTTTAGAAATTACGTATGTTCAAACCTACCTATCTAAGTTTAAGACGTACCAGTAGTATTTAATATGTGTTGGTATTTAATTTGAATATTGCGTGTTAATACGGTGATGAATTTTGCAAATAACATTATCAAAAACACCTTGCAAGACACTTCCGCCTTCGGATTTTTGTCTTCTATTTTTTTTCAAACTTATGTAAAAGAATCGATTCAATAAGTTTACAAAATCCCTAGATAAGTTATTTATTATTCGTATCATCCATACAAGTCACTTGAATTGAAATACTGGTTTTGGGATAATCGGAGTTAAAACAACGCCAATGTTACTGTTGAACAATGAAATGCTCTTGACATGAAGTACATGTCAAAAATAAATAATCATCATAAATTAGGTCGTTTCTAGATTAATAAGGTCATGTTCGACACCATGACTGTAAAATAAATTATTTGGCGTTAGTTTCCTCCAGGGTAAGGGTTAATTTATTCCATGTTTCAAACTAAAATATGTGCTATGACATAATATAAGAAGTACACAGAACAAATGATCGAGACTTTCTTAAAATGTAAATATTATATTAACTATAACCTTTCAAAATGTAGGATTTAAAACTCAAAACTATATAAATGTGTTAAGGTATGTGTTAACATTGCTTTATACATTGCCATCCGACAATGGATCGACGAAGATAATAGATATCTGTATGTGTGAGCATAGCACTAATTAATATATATAAAGCCTATCCTTAAGTCCCACTCTGGCATTCTGAAGTGTGTTGAGTAATTTGTTTGATAAAACCTGACAGTCATCCTATTTGAAAATAACAAATATGAGATTGACAATAGCTCCTTAGATAACGAAGAATTTATTGGGAAAGAAATATTATTGCAAACTCATATAAATGTATATTTTTTTAGAAAACCCTTACCCTAACCCTAAATATACAAACATTTCTCGCACAAGATTTTCGATACTATTTGTATAAGTCTATATTCTATTTTATTAAATCCATATTAATTGAATACAATAAATGCATATATATAGCTATTACTTATAACTTCTAACTAGAAAACCAAAAAAACAAATAAAAATAAATATACGGCCCCGTATACGCATTCACAAACTCCAAGCTTGAAATAAAAATGCAGATAAATAACGCGTACACCGAAGCGGTCATGATTTAGTCCTGGCATCAATAGTTTGATTGGACTAGGGAGATACTCTTTATATCGAATGATTATCAAGTCAGAAGGGGGTGTTCATAATATAAAAACTGGTTGTACAAATAAAATAAACATGTTTGAATTGTATAACACTGTCTTATATCAGTGATTAAGTTAAAATTCGGTTTGATTAGGTTATTTAGACTGTGCGTAAGAATGAGCTCTGAATAACAACATGAATGTCCAATTAGTTGTTCGGCTAGTATGAATTATATGTATGTATTACCGATTGTATAGAAAGTTATATTGACTAAAGCTGGTATGATGTTGCTCAAAATTGCCTTAATTGGTGTTGATACTGGACAAGCCACTCTTCCGACAAATAAAGGAATTCCCATTCGACCAGGCAGGGCATCGGACCCAGATAGCCTTAGTTAGAAGCGAGCGAGTGCGCTACTGACTGCGCTATACGGACATCGGCTGTACACTTTTTATTGAATCATTGTTTTCGTAAAACGGACATTCAGAAATAAGGACTGAATTCTTATTTCGTTAACATCCGGTTGGAGAACATGTGCCGCAGTGCAAAACAGAGTTTGACTTGCTACTTTTATTGGAAATATTAATCGTTTATATTATTGAAAAAGCTATATCAAGACACACATATAATCTGAATAATCTGAATTTGATGAAGCACAAATAAAAATAGTGAAACTGTTGAACAGGATTCGGCCTGAAATGAATCACTTTTCTTGTATGTTTCTTGCAAGTGTCTTGCATTTTGTTTTTTCTAAGTGTTTAATCCCAATCCCATTTGCAAATAACGAGTAATTTTTGATCTGTAGGGTGTGCCGCTGTAGTTTAAAGTATAATATCCTAAAAAAATCTCCATCATAATAAAACTTATTGGTGTACAAATTATGTGAGTGAAAATAGCTACATGGAATATAGTCAGCAGGACAACAAAATATACATTATCTGACATTTGACAATATCTCGAATGTACATGAAGTCACGAGTGCGTCCGTTCTTACAAAAATGATTAGTTTATTTTTGTTAATTTAGTCATATACATTCAAGTAAAACGTATGTATTAAGTCCTGTAAACCAATGTTAATTGAACGTTGTCTTAACACGGAAGATATGACCGCGAAACATTCCTCAATCATTTCTTATCATTATACGCGGTTAACAATCTACGTATCAGATTAACAAACCGTGTGGAAAATATGTTATCTCCAACAAGATGTTTGAATGATTTTTTCGAGCGACGCGGGACTTAACGTTTTTTTACATAACCAATAAACATTAAAGAAACCAAATACGTAGTTGCAGTTCGTATTGCTTTTATGATAAGTCCTCAAAAAACCCACCTGTTTTATAATAATAGTCTTGTATTGATTTACACAAAAGGATTTTATTTGCATGTTCTCATGATTCATACATGTCATGTTTAAACAGTGATTTGTTTTATCTTTTATTCAAGTGCTACAAGAGTTTATTTAATTTTATGATATAAATGACCCTTATAAGTTTCGAACAGTTTACCATTTTCGAAGCCGGTATGCCACCAACTTCATTATTTAAACAAATGTTGAAATCATTTGCATCTCGACTGTAGTCTTTTAGAATTTACGAATGTTCAAACCTACCTATCTAAGTTTAAGACGTACAAGTAGTATTTAAGATATGTTGGTATCTAATTTGAGTATTGCGTTTTAATAAGGTGATAAAGTTTGCAAAAAACATTATCAAAAACACCTTGCAAGACACTTCCGCCTTCGGCTCATTGTCTTCTATTTCTTTTTCAAATTCATGTAAAAGAATATATTTAATAAGTTAATATGAATAACAAAATCCCTAGATATGTTATCTATTATTCGTATCATTAATACAAGTAACTTGAATTGAAACATGCTGGTTTGGGGATAAATGGAGTAAAAACCACGTCAATGTTACTGTTGAATAATGAAATGCTCTTGACATGAAGTACAACTCAAAAATAAATTATCAGCATAAATTAGGTCGTATTTAGATTGATAAGGTCATATTCGACACCATGATTGTATAATAAATTATTTGGCGTTACTTTCCTCCAGGGTAATGATTACGTTATTCCGTGTTTAAAAATTAAAATATGTGCAATGACATAATACCAGAAGTACACAGAGCAAATGATCGAAACCTTCTTAAAATGCAAATAATGTATTAACTATAACCTTTCAAAATGTAGGATTTAAAACTCAAAACTATATAAATATCTTAGAGCATGTGTTAACATTGCTTTATACATTGACATCCGACAATTGCCCAACGAAGATAACAGTTATCTGTATGTATGAGCATTGAACTAATTAATGATCCAATATAAAGCATAGCCTTAAGTCCCACTCTGGCATTCTGAAGTGTGTTGAGTAATTTGTTTGATAAAACCTGTCATCCTCTAAAGTGAAGTTTGGAAAAAACACATGTTATGGGTAATATGGGTTATGGAAGAAGTAATAAATCTTAATGTCACCCGTTTAGAGGTAAACATCGCGAAGTTTTGAAAAATGAAGGATTAAATCTTTTGAATAATGTTTTTGGTTTAGAACATTATAAATTTCAGCTTAAAACAATATAATGAGATAGTCAAGTCAATCACTATTTAGTTTAAATTACAAGCCAGGTAACTGATAGAAACGGTAATCTTCTGTTAAATTATAATTATCATAAGGGTTGTCATTCGTTTGACTTCTACAATGTCGTTGATCAGAGCGTTATGGTGACGTAGAGTCTGGTTTGAAAACAACTTTAAGGCCAAGTTTAAACAATGAAAATGTTTGGCACGATGTAATTGATGACATTAACTTTCATGATATAATGATGTTGTATGCAATAAGATAGTTATATATAAAATGTAAACATGAGGTCGTTCTCGAAAAATCCAGCATGTTTCAGCTTAAAATCAAAAATCAATATTTGGTTTGTGGTCACCAAGCCATGCAAAGCGGTCTCATACGGGGTATCCTCCCACAACACAAGACAACACTCGCGTTTCGTCATGCCAACGAGACCCATCAATTCAATATAGTTACAAATGGTTCTAAATAAATACGTTTTAACTAGACTAACTAGACTAAGTTCTTCTTTTATACATATTTAACTTTTATGTGTGTTATGCATTGACGAAAATCACTTAAAAAGGTCATAAAGGCATTAATATGACATATTAATTTCATTAAGATATTATAGTGGAATTAATTTTATTATAAAATAACTATTTTTGACTTTGTTGCTCATTCATTGCTATCTGATAAACTGTGAAAATTATAGTCATCAATTTAATGTGATTTACATGTCAGAAGCATTTCAACATGATTACAAAATAGGTTCCAGTAGGTTTAGGTTCATAGATAATGTACATTATGTTCTCATAAAAACTAAAGAGTTTGAGTGATTCGACCTTGGCAAATGAAACTAAATTGGTTGTGCCACGGATATGCTTCTTTTAAGGTACTCTGAGTGTCCATCTTTGTGTCCCGAGTACTGAGTTTTGGAGCGAGACCTAAATATTGTTTCAACTTTTAATCTAGTCTGTATAGTTTTCAACACATACCTGTTCATAACTGTTTTTTTGGAGTCGTATTTAAGAATCAACTCCTCGACTAACGTTGAGTACTTCAACACCAAGATTTTAGACGTGTATAAACTCATTAGCATATAATTTAACGTTGATTTTTCATTTTTAAGAATGTTTCGCGAAAAAAGTCCCTTAGATGTGACTTACACAGACTGGTAGATCGTACGAGTTTTGTGTATGTTATTATACTATCAATCCACAGCATAGCATAAGTGACACTCAATTTGCGTTTTCACTCATAGAACATAAGGAGAACAGAAGCATTATTCTTGTTAAGGTTATACTTAAAAGAGGGCAATGATGGAGAAGAGAAACTGTTTCGGGTAGTTTATTTCAGAACATCTTGTAAATGACAGGAAGAAGTAAGACAACAACTGGGATTTACAAGAAAGATTCCGAAGATGTTTAAAGACGAATGGGTGATTCTATTATATTAACGACATTATTAAAATAAGGAAGAGTAAGGGCTCAATAATTGAACCTTGAAGGTCTCCGCCACATATTGAAACCGTATCAAAGAAAATTTAGACAAAACAACGCTCTGTTTTCTTTCGCTGAGATATTTAAAAAGCCATAAAAAAATAAGGAACCGGGAATATCACTATGCCGAAGCTTGTACACATGATATTTATATGTGCCATACGCGATCAAATGCTTTAAGATGACGCAGACTACTGCGCAAACGTCAAGCCTAAGGGCAATATAATGGTAGAAACATACAAGATCGTTAACAGTTGAGGCCTCGAAAAAAGAATCTGACTGAAGCGAGGTTATAACGGAAGAAGTTGAACATATATTTTTGTAAATCATTTGTATTTCTATTACTAATAACAGAGTTCCGACATCTTTGGTATCAGACCTCTTATAATTAGTGACGACATGAGTCAGGCAAAATGGTATCAATGAAGCTTTGAAATTTTAGTTGATGCTTCCCTTGTCCGGTCCGGTTGCCTTGCCATTTATAAGAACATTCATAGCGTCAATAACATTTGACAGGAAATAAATGTGATTGAAAGCTATGCAATATGTTTGCTTCATCCGAGTTCGGTATGTAGGCATTGTCATCGTATATAAGAAGGAACACTGACATTGGACTTCCTAATCGTTATATTATTATTTTTCCTGAAGAATTTTAAAAAGAAGTTACTTTCTCGAAGTTTGGAAGCAATGTGTTCATGATGCGTTTGCTAAACCATTCTATAATGACCAGTTTGCATCTGCTAGTCATTGTCCATGGTTATGGCTCTTTTATACGCCCTCGGAGATTGTAACAAACTGGTAAGAATAGGCTTGGCTGTACACCTCTGTTCCCCTACCTCTGGTTTCAGACAATAATAAAATATCTGATATAAGACTATTATGATAAGCCTCAGAGCTCAGCACATCGCAGATAATTACATTATAGGAGATCCGTCCCCTTTTATGTCAGAGGGTCAAATGTTTATTAACTTATTTTAGTAAAAGACTCGAAACATTAAACTCTTCTATATTACGTTTCTCGTCAAACCAATTTGATTAGCAAGTAAGATGACGGTGTATCAAAGTGTTACACAGTATCCTTACATTTGTGGAACGAGTTGGGAATGGGATCCCGTGTTCGAACCCCAACCGTGTCATACATATATACGTGTATATAATTTGTGCCACTAGCTTCTTCACCCGGTGCTAGCAATAAGAGGGTATACACCCTGCATATAAACCAGTTCAACCTCAACCAGAACTCATGTTCCAGTGATCTCATCTTTGACTGACCGTCAAAAGGTGGTAGTCCTACTTTTTATTGATAGAGCTATTGGAAGGCATTTGTAGTTAATTTGTGATGCTTGTAGGTTTTTGTCTCTTCTTCATTGTCTTCTTTACATTAAAGAAAATTACTTGTTGTTCCGATTACTTGGCTATACCCTTATATTTTTCATTGACAGCTACCGATTTGGCTAACCATACAAAGATTGCAAGGCGCTTTGATTTTTGACAACTCACCTGAAATAACAATCACAAAACCGGGTCTTCTTACGAAAATGCCAGACGCTGAAGATATAGAGTAGGTGGTCTTCGAAGACATTGGTTTATATATTGTCAGTGCTATTAAGGAGACTTGTTTCTTGAAGCAAACATCTAAATATAAATCAGAATCACGGATTGAAATCAACTGGAAAAATTACTTTGTAAATGATTTATTCGACAATGTAAAATTGATAAATAAAGTATTAACTAAACCCAGAACATTATATTAGACTTTAGTAAATTTAATAAGAATAAATTTGCTGACCATAAAGAAAAAAAAATATGGTAAAACTAAATATTATGTTAACGTCAACGCAATATATGAAATCTTCAAAAATTCCAACCAACCACTCTAGGAAACAACATTTCTTTGTGTAGTTCGCGTGTAAAAGTGAAGTTTGATAGTGCTTTATAAACATAATCGCAATTTATTCTCATTACATTACTTTCGTGGAGTTCAAATCCTCCAATGCTCTTGAGTATATTTCCTAGAGAATAAAGCATGATGCGTCTTGCCATTAAGCATAATATGATAATTTGATATGAGAACATCGAAGATCGAAGCAAAAAAAAAAAGTTCACTGTTGAATGTATTGGTGCGTAATCTAAAAATCATTATTCGACAATGTATTTTGTGTACCTTCAGTCACGCTATATTGTTTTTTCAGTAACCAATAGTCTTACTAATAAGGCTAAATAATACCATGACTGAAGCTTTGTTACTTAAAATAATTTCCTCGTGAGTGTTTATGCTAAGCACTGTGATTAAAGTAAATGTCCTGATGCATCACCAACTCACTACCATACTACATATAACGTTCAATAGACAAATTTCTCTCAAATGCTCACTTTTCACTTACCCAAAAAATGCTTTAAGTGTGAAGGAGAAGTCTCATCCTTAGTCCATATAAGATGCTATTTGGATACAGAAAACAAAATCCTTCCTAAACTAGACGCCAACTGGCGATATGTGTCGCCCCCCCCCATATCATTGTAAACCGACATGGCAAGTCAATTGATAATTCTATAATGTGTGGTGAAGATACAGCCTAGACAAGGATCATCTGAAGCTTTGACCTCTAACCTTTACATTGACCTTTGAGGTAAAAGTTTTAAAAATTATATAATGCATGGTCAAGATATGCCTCGGAAAAGGATTATTTTATCCTGTGATCTCTATCCTTGACCTTGATCTTTGAGATATAGGACTTGTTCTTGTGCGCGACACGCCATCTCATTATGATGAATATTCATGGCAAGATCCTTGAAAATCCTGGCATGCATCATAAAGATGCTGCTCAAACCATGATCATTTAGACCTTTAACCTCTACCATTGACATTGACCTTTGAGGTGCACACTTGGGTCTTGTGCGGGATACGCCGCCTCATCATGGTGAGCTTTCTTGGCATGAAATTTGAAAGTCCTATATTACATGGTTAAGAAACAGCCCGAAAAAGGATCATGTCAAGCATTGACCTATCACCTTGACATTGACCTTTGAGATACAACCCTGGTCCTTGTGCGCAACACGCCGCCCTATCATGGTGAACCTCCATATTAAGCTTTTGAAAGTCCTATAATGCACATTCAAGATACAGCGCAGACAAGGATGATTTCGCTTTTAGACCTCTTCCCTTGATCTTGACCTTTGATGGGCAGACTTGAGTATTGTGCATATCACCACGCCTCATCATGGTGAAGATTCATGACAGGCTTCTTTGAAAATCCTGTAATGCATAGTCAATATTCGGCCCCGACAAATTAAGTCCTGACGAACGCAATTACGCACGCACGCACGCATATACACGATACAACCATTGTGACAACTATGTGTCACTCAACGCAAGCGGGTTTGAATATTATAACATTTTTTTCAGCTATAGTCTTCGCGAATATTTTCTATTTTTGTTCGGATTTCATAATGGATGTTGCCCTCTTTTTCCCAAAGTGAGGACAAAAAGCCCCTTCCTAATCTTCTCAAACGCGAACAGTACCCCATAGAAAGATGTCACCTCAGACCCTTGCTTTTTCTGTTCTATGATATAAATAAACCCAACCGCCTACGGTAAAAAGTTTCCTGGGCATACCTGCTCCTTTGTTATGGAAAAACATTGTCAACTTTCAATATCCTTAACAATCCTGTAAACAGTAGATAGGGAAATGTGAACTTTTCAGAAATGATACATGTTGGAGTTCAAACTTCCCTATTGAACTCATGAAGAAAGTTTCATCACAAAGTATGTTTTTCTCAGATGCAGACATTTTGACAACAAGCACCTAAGGTTGTTTATTACAGGCTTAACAAAGGGATGTGACTCTAAGGGAAGATTTATAAATAAAGATGATTTTACCTCCCTTGAAATTGATTGATAAACATTCCATTCTAAATCATATTTTGTTAAACTACAGAAACTTGAAATAACCACAAGAATATTCTAGATAAATAAAAAGTCTTATACTTTTGAAACTGCATTAAAAACACTATTAGAACTATTCCAATCGATAGAAAGCAAATGAAATCATGCATACTTATCTTCTACAGCCTTAATAGCCTTATATATATATATATATATATATATATATATATATACTTATCTGCCTTCAGTGCAATGGAAAACGAACCTTACTCTCATTGCATATTCCATTATTGAAAATCATGAAGAAGTCTTCATATACATTTGCAGGCCACACAACTAAAAAAAACGACTTTCCTCATATATTGAATATTCATAACCTCATAACCGATTAGTGTTTTTTATCTGAAAACCAACGACGAGTTTAATAGCTTTCATATAAAGGCTCAATTTGTTATCAGCAGGAATGTATCTTTGATACTGGTTTTACCTCTATATCTAATTGAAGCGGTGTATTTATATTTTGTCTCTGGTTTACTTAGGTTTTACCAAATATAACAACTTATATATTCAATACCAGACGAGCAGTTTATTGAGTAATGACAGCCGACAAAAATAAACACATGTAAGATATGTAAAAGCAAGAACATTTTAATACTGAAAACAGATGGTTTTTAATTCTCCGATATCACCGACAGAAGAGTTTGTGGTCTGCAGTATTTTGGCTCGATTTGTATGCCTTAACATAAACGTAAAAGTGTTATCTCACTTGAAATATGAAGAAGAAGTGTTCCATTTACAGTAAATTGTTAACCAAAACACTCAGTGATCACCATAATAAGTACGCCCTCAAAATGTTTACATATCCAATTGATATTAGTCCCGCCATAATAAAATTGTTATCAAATACACTATTGAAAAGTATTTACGAGTACTTAAAACATATCATTCAATGACAGACACTCCAGATAAGTGTGTATGGTAACAAATTACAGAATGTGCGGTAACATGTAATCTCGAAATGGACAGAAATAACCCGAAATCATTCAGAATTTGACCGTTTTCTGGTATTAAGCAGCGTATTCATTTATTTTTAAGGCTTTAAGCTTAAACAAAATGCGAAATATATTGTGTCGTAAATGCATAAGCCTATACAAACAAAACATATTATGGAATTTTATGGAAAAAAGTAATTGAATCTAAAAAAGGTTTCATTAATGTAAATGTAGATATTTTTAAAAAAATAAACAACAAACCGTTTAATAGAAAAAAATAATATTCCTGTTTTTCTAACGTTTTCTTGAACTTCTTAACTGAATGTTACTTTGCTTTCATACAATGTCAAAACAAATTAAAGACGAAAAACAACGGCTCAAACATAAATACGATGTTATTTCAGCGTGCATATATCTTTTCGAACTGTTTGTCATTGTATTACGTAATACGAACTTCGGGGAAAATTCACACAAAAATTTACGGATGAAATGACGAGATTTTTACCCGACTAACGCCTCAAAATGCGTCAACAAGTAGCTTGTTCTTCACTCTTTACCTGGAAATGGACTCGTCTTTAAGCGAACCAAATTGGTCATTGATAGTGATGGATGACTGAACACCATGTATCATGGGAATAATGTACGACGAACTCTAAAACCAAGAAAAGTGTTTTAATCCCATTTTTATCCGCAATTGTTTTGTTTACACATTCGGCATTTCAATTTCTCATTTAATAAATGATGGCGTAGTAATTCGTGAAAATAGATAAATTTATAAAAGTTGATTAATGTTCGTAAAATATTTGCTCTACAAACGAGTTCATAATAAACTATAAACAAAATTCGGAGACATTTTTTATCAACAAGCTGGAAATAGAAAATTGACAGCCAAATTATCAGCTATAATTTTGCGCGAGGGTTGTCAAACGGGTAGCAGCGTAAATTACAGCCTTTTCAAAAAGGGGGTATTCAGAAAAGGGAATTAAAATGCTAAACTCCAAAACAAAGCATCAGAAAATCTGTTGATTTCAGTGTATGATTGTATTAAATACACTCGAAATCATATAGTCGAGATTCATTGACGTATATTTCTCCCACCTCAGATAAGTAGATCCAATAATCTAACCATGCGAGAAATTCTTATCTTGCCCACGGGCGAAAATAAAATGCCCGTATGTAACTCCTTTTTAATGGCCGCAACATCGTAATTACCTCCCTTGTTGTCGTCTGTAGAATCATGCAAACCTTGTCTTGTGGCAATATTTAGAACGCTAATTAATTATTTTTCGCTTCCAATGTCACCATAAAACAGTTTTCACGCACCTTTCAAGAAATAATGCTTCCCTCTCCTTAGAACTATTTAAAGACCGATTTGACTATTAACATAATCTGAATCACTGCGCGCATATCCATGACAACCACGATTTATCGCATATCCATACGCAATTTTTTTCACTAAGCACAAAAAGTTCCAGCATTTCAGTGTACTATTTCATGATAAGATTATAAGTATATTCCATGGCCTCTCGTGTAAGATAGGTTCATCCCAACCCTCGCGCATGGTGTTTTGCTCGGTAATCCTCGTTTTCGAAAAACACCCTACGCTCGGGTCGGAATGAACCTATCTTACACTCTCGGTTATGGAAGATTCTTATAATCTTATCATAAAATAGTACACTGAAATTATTAAATGCCCTCTATATGTGTGCAGACATGCGCTAAAAGAAAATAGGTATTGATATACTTATGCACTGGTTTTATAACCAATATATCTATAAAATTCTTATAACGAAAAAAGATGATATAGTTTTATTTCTAAATTTCTTTTTGAACACACGAAATCAGCGTGTTTTAATATTATTGAGATGAGTCGTCAAGCCAATGCTCGTACATGAATGATATTTTGGACATGACGCGTTAATATTCCGAAAAAAATAGCTATCATGGTAACCTCTAATCAATGTCATTTAAACAAGACGTTCAAAGTTTGCTTTTTCCTCTAAACGCCTCGTATTAGACATGCCACTTTACAATATAGATGAAGTATGTCTTAGAATAAATAATATTTACACCTCAACTTCCATTCATTAAATGAACTGTCTTTCGGCACTTGCGTTTATCAATCAATGAACGCTACATCTTCGGATATGTTCGGATCGCAATTCATCGCATAACAATACACATACAAAACTATTGATCTTGTTATTGTTTGTATTGGGTCTAAAGGTCCCGTAAAATATATATCAACATTTTAGAAAGTGTTAATTAATTATATTTTAAATGTATTGATTTTATAAGTGTTTCAAATTTACGTTTTAAAGTGATTTAAAGTGGTTGATTTTTTCCCGCGTTATTGTGACGTCATTTGAAAAATTGTTTCCGGTTACAGTCGGGTCGTTCTATTTACAGAATGGGTAAGAAAGTTTTTGTTTAAATATAATGAAGATTTTTTTAACAATTATTGAATGAAACAATGAACTAATGGTGTAAATATAAGTAATGCATTGCGGGATGGATGTCATTATCGGGGATATGAACGCGATTGGGCTGGTCAAAGTACGCGTGGAGTCCGTCGGACATCAACCTCGCAATTCATTCCATAAATGAAAACTGTGGTTACACTATACGTTTAGCAGGTTCTGTAAAATAATCATTTATTTTCGTAGAATATGCTTCAGGCTCAACATTAATATACGTAGAAAATGTTTAAAATTCACCAATTTAACATTTAAAATAAAGCTTTACATTCCGTAGCAATTAACATAACGTCGAACCACCCTGGTATAAATAGACATGACTAATAAACCCACGAAGATATTAACTAGGCACGTGAGAACACAAACAAAAGCAAGTGGACTTGGATTAATATACACTATTGATAAACAAAAGAGAACATTATCAAGGGCGGCCTAACTTTGATTTAGCGTCATACTTATTGAGGAAGTCCTCTCACCGCCCTTTTGGTACGCCGGATTCTGTGCCATTTTGGTCGATGTAAACCGAGGTTAGGTGCACCGGATTTCACTAAATGACCAAACCTGATTCGCATTCCATATAAAACCACATATCAATGACACAACTTAGTTAATTTATTGTTTTACAACACTTCCACATTTTCGAAGAAATCATTCATATTTTATCTCGGTGTAGATTCAGCACACACCAATAATACATATAAATAACATAAGATAATTAATTTAATTAAATGACGTTTTTACAACAAGGCAACATTTTCGCAGAAAACATTCACATTTCATCTCTTTTGAGATTCTCCGAACCCCGTAGCACATGTAAACCTGTATCTATTTACTTATGGTAAGGGGCATGTTTTGAAATCGGCGACCATTTGAATCCTATCTTCAATTACAGGAACGACCGCTTTTGATAGTTGATATCAGACTGATTGACAAGAACGAACATAACACGATAAAAGAGGGTATCCTTTGATTAAATGTATAGTTTCAATCTTTCCCATTTCGAGATATTAGTCAAGGAAATTATTTGTTGATTCAGTTTACTTATATCAGTACTAATATTTCAAAGGACTGCCACATTTTCTTCCCGCGGTTACATTTGAAGTGTGTTTTGTTTGTGCCACGCCCTATCATAGTTCCTTCCTGGTCGCAATATGTTTGTACAAAAGAGTGTTCACAAGTAACACGTTAAGGGTACTTTGTTTTTTGTACACGTAGGCCTTAGAGTGTTTTCATAAATATTGTGAAACCACCTATCGAATTAAAGACATGAGAACTTTGGTACAAACAATCCGAATAGGTTGTTTGAATGCCAATTAACTTCTCTTTATAATTGAAAAATATATTCTGATGAAGAAAACATAAAATAAAATAATGTATAGCTCAAATCAGGAAATAATGTATATCTTAAATGTGGGGATAATGTATATCTCCAATATGGGAATAATGTTTTCAAATATTGCATCTCTCAAATGCGGGAATAATGTATCTCTCAAATATGGGAACAATGTATATCTCAAATATGGGAACAATGTATATCTCAAATATGGGAATAATGTATATCTCAAATATGGGAACAATGTATAGCTCAAATATGGGAACAATGTATATCTCAAATATGGGAACAATGTATATCTCAAATATGGGAACAATGTATATCTCAAATATGGGAACAATGTATATCTCAAATATGGGAACAATGTATATCTCAAATATGGGAATAATGTATATCTCAAATATGGGAACAATGTATAGCTCAAATATGGGAACAATGTATATCTCAAATATGGGAACAATGTATAGCTCAAATATGGGAACAATGTATATCTCAAATATGGGAACAATGTATAGCTCAAATATGGGAACAATGTATATCTAAAATATGGGAACAATGTATACCTCAAATATGGGAACAATGTATATCTCCAATATGGGAATAATGTTTTCAAATATTGCATCTCTCAAATGCGGGAATAATGTATATCTCAAATATGGGAACAATGTATATCTCAAATATGGGAACAATGTATATCTCAAATATGGGAACAATGTATAGCTCAAATATGGGAACAATGTATATCTCCAATATGGGAATAACGTTTTCAAATATTGCATCTCTCAAATGCGGGAATAATGTATCTCTCAAATATGGGAACAATGTATATCTCAAATATGGGAACAATGTATATCTCAAATGCGGGAATAATGTATAGCTCAAATATGGGAACAATGTATCTCTCAAATATGGGAACAATGTATATCTCAAATATGGGAACAATGTATATCTCAAATGCGGGAACAATGTATATCTCAAATATGGGAACAATGTATATCTCAAATATGGGAACAATGTATATCTCAAATGCGGGAACAATGTATCTCTCAAATATGGGAACAATGTATATCTCAAATGCGGGAATAATGTATCTCTCAAATATGGGAACAATGTATATCTCAAATATGTAACCAAACCCAGTATGCTTCAATTCAAGTGCCTTGTAATAATGATACGAGTGATAAATGATTTAGATAAGCTGCATGGATTTGATAAGTTAAAAAGCAATAACCCGAAGGCGGAAGTATTGTGCAAGGTGTTTATGTGTAATGCTATTTGCATAATTCATAACGTGGTCACGAAGCATGTGGGTTTTCTCCGTGCAATCCGGTTTCCCCCACAACACAAGACCACACTCTCGTGCAACATCGTGCCAACGAGAGTGACTTAGTATATAATATTCGTAACTTTCTTCACAATCATTGTAAAATATATAATGTTTAAACTAATTCAAAACGGGATCGTAACGCAAGATTCCAGTTAGCTAACAAAATATCCTAAATGCTTCTCGAATGTCTTATTTTGTAACATAGGTAAGTTTGAACATAATATTATATTTCAATTATATTAATTCTAAAAGCCTACACTAGAACGGCAAGATGTAATGCTATCAATTTTAAAATTTGTTTTATTAAAGTGACACTCTTATTCGAAATCAATACATACACATATATAACAAACATATATATTGGGTGATACATCTTTAACTACTTACTAAATAATGCATTCATGGAAAATATTAATTACAAGTTACAGATAACAAGATTGTAACCGTGTATTTAATAGCTGAAAACGCATATTAAATGATTGATGAACGCTTAACTATTTAGTGTGGTCTATTGTCGTTTCATAAGGTATAAATACTGTGTTTTCTGCACCTTTCTTTCAAATTAAATTCGGTTTTCTCCACATGAAACATTGTTTTCGACAATTATTTATCCTTTTTGATGTATTGAAATAATTGTATCAAATTTAGTAAATCTTATTTGGAAGATAGAGTGCAACTTTAATAACATGATATTTGACAATGGGCAACTGCTCAAATGTTATAAGGGCCATCATAAAATTAAACAAACACTTAAAAATGTAAAATTGTTTAATTTCAACGAAGCCACTTTAAAATTATGACATGTATGAAACATGAAACCCAATGTACATAAATCAATGCATAACCAGTATTTTAATTTAAGGGATCTTGTTTTGTGGAGACTTGACATGTCAGCATGATATTTTGTCTTCCGTACTTTCCCTTTCCTTGCGTTTTTTTTTCTTCCTGTGGAGCAGATTATTTATTTAACTTTATCATAAAAGCGATAAAAACTTTCATTGCGTATCAGGTCTTTTAACGTTTATTGGTTACGTTATAAAACTTAAATTCAAGGGTCGTTCAAAAACATCTTTGAAAACATCTTGGGTAAATTGTGCATTATATTCTCCATCTGGTTTGTTAATCTGAAGCGTAGATTGTTGTCCTTGTACTATGATAAACCCCAGTTTTGTACCAACGACCCTGAAAACAGTTCCAATTGAATCAAACTAAAACACTTTTATCTTTTCACTCATGTTGGAGCAATGATATTTGAGAAAATAAATAAATGTTCGCCTGATTGTATGCCCTGAATACTTGCTCCCAGACTAATTTTGTAAAACCTCCACGGCTTCCATTTCTTGTAGCAATTGTAGCGGTTGTATGTTTCCGTTTAAGGACAGTGCTTATTCAATGTTATTCTACAAAACAATATACTCTGCTAAACTAAAAGACATATGACTTAATCAAATAAAATAAAATACTTACTTTTGAATATTTTTTAACGAAAGTTACATTCGGGACAACAACTACATTCGAGGTCAAATATAAGATAATTTAATTCTGAGTTTATCTGATTTTCTGACCGAATGCAGGTACCCTCTTTTACCGACATTAATTGTTAACCATTTAGTTTTTTTTCGCACACGAACAGGGATCGGAAACCAAGTTACAAATGGCCTGACCAACCAACTACAAATCGAATCCTGCTCAACGGTTTCATTATGATTTTTTGTGGTTATATATTATAAATAAAGATGGAAACGGTTAATGTTACAGCAAAAATGTATCACTAACGTGGTGGCAGTGTCTTGAGAATCTTATCGTTATCTTGGAATATTTCCACTAATATTAGCATGTCATAAAACAATGCATTGAATGGCTGGCCATGTGCCTCAATGGGATGCTTACGAGATTGCAGACCTAAATTCCGAATGCCCATTGTATAACGAAAACTAAAGTTTAAAATTATCTAAAGATATGCATGCAAACTTCTGGATGGTAAGCTGTCAAAAGTAAACGTATTCGTCATGCTGGTGCATGATTATAAGCGGAACTAAATGTCGAAGATAATGACAAAACTATCCCCATGTGCTTGTCTCCTCAACAGGTGTTTAATGATACCAGGAAGATGTCATATCTTCTGAATATTTCAACAAATTATTTTCTTGTAGGTGACAATTCAAATTCAAACGAATAAAACTGTCAAGTCATTTATATTTAGTTGATTAAATCATAAGTTATATTTATATATATTACCGTTTAGTTATATATGCATTTTCTATTAATGAAGGTATTATAATTTATGATGTTCAGCACATCCCAACTTTTAAACTCATTGCTTATCTTTTTGACCAATTATTTTTAAACATACGCTTCAGCAGGATACCTGTTGGCGCAGAGCCCTAGCACACTGGCTTCTGACCGGGTTTGATTCTCGGCCAGCACGAATGTAAGCTAACTGGTGATCACCTAGCCGGACAAATGAGTTTTCTCCGAGTTTATTCGGTTTCCCACATAAAAAGAGACCACACTCTCGTGCAATATCTAGATTGACCAAACATAAGTTAATATAACTTTCTACTATTGTTGTAAAGTAAATTAATACAGTTTTAACTAGCCGGTTTAACCCTTTTTTTAAAACCTTAAGTGCACACAACTATGACTTGGTCTCTCAAAGTTTTACTCAGGTCCAATGTATGAGTCATTGAGACATTCCACAAACATGTTCCAAGCATCCATGGATCACAAAACAAGTAGTTCAAGGAACGCATTTTATCCGATTTTAAAATATCCCATTAAAGTATGTCTATTGTTATAATATTAAAAACTAAAAATTGCCAGTGTTGATATTATGAACGCCCCCTTATGGTTAGATATGCATACGATATAAAGATTATCTGTCATTCTAGTTCGGTTAAGCGAAAGAAACCAGGACTCAATCATGAACGCTCTCATTCACGTTTTATCTTTATGTACTTTTATTTCATGTTTGGAGTTTGTGACAGCGTATTCAGGGCCGTATGTTTATTGTTCATTTTCTTTTTTAAGCTCGTTAAAAGACATTCGTAATGCAAATGCTCATGATGTATTTAACCTATTTTCATGAATAGTTTGTTTTGAAGGGGGTAAACAAACATTACAGAATGCCTTCAAACATGTCAATTCTTTTGTATGTAGTAACAAAAACATAAACAGTGTGCATGCTGAATAGTATATATATTTGAACTAATGTAGTTATTAATTATTATTTTCATTACTATAACATAAGTGGTTGTGAAAACTACCTGTTTTCAAATTAAAGTCAGGAAACACATATCACTATTTCGATTATAAACAAATTCGATAATTGTTTGAACTTGTAGGAAATGACGCATTAGTCTACGGTGTTTATTTTCACTATTGCTATTTATTTCACTATTGCTATTTATTTTGTTATTGCTATTTTTAAAAGTAATTTTGAACCTCATTTAATCGATATTTTAAAATACGCACAAAAAATAAGTGGTAGCTTAAGCTTCCTGTTTTCAAATGAATGTTAGGTTAAAACATAACGTCAATGTGTAGTGTTTGCATATTTTTTAAGGCATACAACATTATGTCACTATTGCTGTTTTAAAAGTAATTTTGAACCACTTTGAATCGATATTGTATAATATGCACATTTATTTGTATGTAAAATGGTATATGATTAAGATAAAAATGAGCTTGAATCATCAATAAGGTAATATATATTTTTATTCTATGTGCATTATTTTTAAAGCTCTCAAAATTTGCCATTTTGATGACCACTTATATATTTTATTGCCTTACAGCCATGTATGCTACAATCGTGTGCTAAGATCATATACCGCGTACAGGTCGTGTGGATTTCTGTGAGTACCAAAACGTTATTAGAGAGTTATGTGGCGTATGTATGTACGGGTATGAGATACATTTTTAAGCTTCAATGTTGACCGCTGTCAAACCGGCTAAAACACCAGTATTTCTTACTTGGCTTCAATGACCATGCAATTGACATTAGGATCATGAAACACTAACATTATATGTAGTAAAATATTAATGATAAAGAATAAGCCGAGTAAGCGTAACGAACGAGCCCTACTGAACCATTAATATCACTGCAGGTCTTAGAATTCTGACTTAGAACACATAGAATACAACCTAATACATTCACATTGTCAACGCAAAGTCCGACGCAAAGAATGTGTATCGGATGAGTGGCAATAGGCGGACCTTAAACACCCACGAAAGTTTAAATTCTTAATGGGTAAACCTAGTACTTAATGATTGCATTTCTGTAAATTTATTGACTAAAAATGTAGGTTTTATTCTAAAAGAATTAAGAGTAAAAAATAACGCTCAAGACGGTGCAGAGCCGTTTCTTTGGGATATTGAAAGTCTTATGTTTAGTATAATCAAAATTATATAAGAAAAAGGGTGATATGATTTATATTAATACATATTTTGGTATTTATATGTGACTTGAAACTATAATATTTGTTTATCGCATTTATGTTCAATAGCGGATGGCGCCGGTGCAGTAGACCTGTTTACTACTATGCATCCCAAAGCTATTGCTGTTCGGGCTGGACGGCGGACAGCTCTGGATCCTGTAGAATACGTGGGTATTATATACACTCCTAGGGCCCGTTCTATGACATAATTTAAGACGCAACAACACTCATTATAGATCTGCAGGAATGTCACGGGTGGCAATAAGTTTTTTTTCCGACTTTAAGCACAGTGATAACAACAATAATTAAATATGTAAATTTATTTTACGGTAAAATATGATTCATCTGTTATTTTATAAAAGAAAACATTTCTGGACACGGTGTGACTCGTTCATTTAATACAAATGTGGTACCCAAAAGTACACAAGCAAGGGCGATATAATCACTATAGCATTTAAACTTTCGCTTGAAAAGGGGAAAATTACAAGACTGAGATAATTGAACCTCAAGTTGTATTGTTTCTCTGATATTTATATATTTTATATATAACTACGTACTCGAACCATGTATCGCATGCTTTAACGTCACATGTTAACATTATGTTGATGGATATTTCGGACATTAAAGTTTTATCACTAATTGTCGTGTTGGTGTCAGTCTATCACTGAAAAATGTTTGGGTTCGACTTCACCAGTTGTACGTTCCCTCGGCCTCTGGAACTGGACACACGTCCTGGATACTAGACAAGAAACGGATACGGGCTTTATTCACATCAGCGTATAGCAATCGAGCTAAGCTACATTGAAACATGTATTCACTGATTTTTAATAATATTTACAGCAATATGCAGGGTACCCTGTTATAACGGAGGGACCTGTATTGCCCCAGACAAATGTCAATGTCTTCCTTCCTACGCTGACGGGGGACACTGCACTAATGGTAAGAACCATAGCTAAACGTTAGTAATTGTTGGGAGAAGTGTAAGGTTGTGACCCATAGAATAGTTGAAACACTAATAGAATTACTGTTTCGGAAACCGTTCCAAGACGGCAACCCAAACATTTCTAAATACAGATATTTTATAGCATGTACGATCTGTCTGTGTTCTTGTATGCGTTGTGTGTCTCTTATTACATGTCTGTTATACCATAGCCATGTGCTTCTAAAACATTCAGATTTCGTTTAACTTGTTCATAATACAAATAAACTTACAGGACCTGTAAGATATTTTGTATTATGAACAAGATTAACGTTTGAAGTGCACCAATAGTTCACATTATAAACGTCACCATGCTTATTTGTTCTAATGTTTTTGACACTAGGTTTGCAAACTCAACTCCGACATTTAGAAAACAATATTATCATCGAATGTTTATCCAATTTGAGATTTAGTTTAACCATGTCAATCTTTCACAAAATATAAAATAGTATATGGAAAAAAGTGTTCACATAGAACATAATCGATTGCCAATCGATTGACTCGTGTTTGTACTTATTTACGATGGTCTGCATTCGATTGCAGAGTTATTGCGTGGAAATATCCACACTGCAAAGACCCGTTGAATTGTTTAGGGGTATCCATTATGTATTGATCTCATAGAAGCTAAGCAACGATTGACTTTAATTCGACGTTTAAAGGACAAAGGAGTTTGTCACGAATTTTGAATAAAAAAATGTCGAATGCAAAAAATATTGAATGATAACGTGGAATTAAGCCTGATGAATTGATTTAAACTTTGAGAAATATGTTTCCTTCGAGGCCGTTTTATAAGAAATCAGAGTAAAATATTTAAATTTGATTTGAATAAATCAATTAAAGCACAGGAAGTTTGCAAAATTTCAAGCATCTTGACTTATTTTGTTCAAACAAAACCGTTCGTTTGGAAGTTTTTCAAGTGGTCTTTTTTGTTCCCACTTCCTTCAAAGGAGGAAGATTTGTTATTTTAGACAACCAACATCCAACACTGAACATGAAAGTTATTGTCAGGTATTAAATTTGATTCCAATAGCAAACAAACAGGTCTTTTTAATAGTATCAATATAATAACATTATATATTAATTACTTCCCAATAAAAATCTAAAAGCTGTCGTTAATTATTTAGCTTTATCATTTCCTTTTGTTGTAAAACGAGACGTACAATCGTACGAAAAAATTCAGCTAAATTGTTCTTTTCGTTTTTAGTCCAATGCTCACATCTCCACCCGTGTTTCCCTGGAGTATGCGCATCGTCAAGTAGCTGTCAATGTATAGAAGGATGGCAAGGATCAAGATGTCTGACGTGTAATATGACATTTTATATAGTTTTGAATTTTATTATAGCTCCAATTGTTCAAAGAGCGAAATCTTTAAAGTTCGCTTTATGTTTCTTACAAGTACTGTTTCCTTTATATAACGGCGTATTTTGAGTCATTTTAACTTCTAATAGTGGCGCCTTAACATGATCTTAATCTATATTCAACAATTCACCACGTTTTCCTCATGCTGCTTAGTTGTGTAAGCTATGATTGAAGTTCATTTCATAGCAATTCTAAGAAACATTTTTTGCGGAGTGATAACAGTTTAGTGAAATGATATCATCTAACAACGTAATGTCATAGTACAATAAGCTGAAAATATTACCCATGTTTTACGTTGCTATAGTTACGAACGGAACGAACATGCCAAAAGTGCTTTCCTGCGATGTAACTTTGACAGATGACAGGAGAACCGATTTGAAGAATCTTTTCTACATGAAGTATGTTTGGTGGCTTTGTTAACTGTTTTACGTTATAGGTTTTACAGATATCTGAATTTCTCAATACTTATAGTTGACAGTTTAAAATGCAACATACGACTGCTGTTAATTACATGTATTTAAATGCAACTACAGTTTGCAAAAAGGGGAGCATTTCATTGATAATGCTTTAAATGATAGCAGAACTTGCCTCGTTCTAAACCTACATGTGGATTAGGAATTATTTGCTGAATTTATTGTATGTCAATCAAGTCATAAACGAAACAACGACTGCTGCCGTCAGCGATTTGGTGCATTATTTTATGTCTCGCATTTACCGAATGACATAAAGATAGGCTGGCTCGTTACGCGGCAAGGTATCAATACACGTACAGTATGAGTCGTAGCTTAGATCTACGCTTGCAGTAACCGCGCAGTAAAAAAACGAAACTTATAAGAAAGAGTTTTAAGCTTACTAGCCGAAGCCATCGTTGAAGTAGGGCAAATTTTCGTTCCTTCGAAGAAAAAGATCGTGCTTTGATTACTGATTTACGATTTATTCGTTAGCAGAAGTATGTTTCTGATCTAATTTTGAAATGCTTTAATGAAATGACAAGCACAATGATTATACTAAAATGCTAACTTAAACATTCCCTTCGTCTAGTATTAGTCAGTTGAAATGACAAGCACAATGATTATACTAAAATGCTAACTTAAACATTCCCTTCGTCTAGTATTAGTCAGTCCATTTAACTTTTGCATAAATAAAACTGAAAAAGGAAACCTTGTTAATTGCATAAATATATTGATATGTATTTAACTATGTAAAGCAATATTATGTTAGCTTTATTGAACAGTATACCGTGTGCTACAACCAATGCGCCGATCTGGAGTAACCAGGAGAACTTCAATTATGTCCATTTCGATCTCCAAGCCATATTTGAACCGATGTTTACGACATTTCCCTCGGAAAATTATGTTTCCAAATCAGGGTTTGGAATTGTTTCAAGCAACGTCCATATTGTTCATAGGAAAGTCAACAAGGACCAAAGTGGTAAGAAAACCATTTCTGATGTTACCAACAATCGATGAGCATACTTTGTAATACAAAGGATGTTTCAAAACAGCTATCGGTTCGGATACGTGTGCACTTCATAATAGACTTTTTTGCACTAAGCTTTAATCTCTTCTGTTACTCATCGATGGGATAAACTATAGATATTTCATATGATATCGTATGGTAAGTTATGATTTACCTTTTAGCAAGAAGAGGCCATTCAGCTGTCAACATTTGTTTAATTTCTTGTTTAAAACTAGTTTGTATGTGTTACAAAGCATGCTTTGAACATAGACAATGACCGATAGTCACATCCTGGAATTGGCTTTGTAGGAACCACAAACGTCATCAGAAGCTTGAAATCTTTTTTTAGTTTTATTACAAATGTTAATTGACAACATTATAAAGGGGAACAAGACCCCAATTAACAGCTTGTGCGGGATTCCATTTTCAAAAGCCATTGGAACATATTAAATGATCTAGTAGGAAAAAGTAATAAACAAGTACATTACAGACTAAAGACTTGTATCATATATTTTTACTCAGGCACCCCGTTGATAGTTTACAATCAGACGTTCAATTGTTCTCAAGTCTCAAACATGAACCCCTTGTTTGATTTGAACTGCACCCTTATACAAAGGGACTACATATACAGTATTGAACATGGAGGCAAGTAAGTATTATTCTGTAGAGCGTATGGCTGACTGTCGTTTAATTCGACTTTTGAGGGCTACGAGTAACTTACTATTTACAAACTAATAGAAATGCATTAATTCATATTAGCTCGTTGTTGATCGAAGGCCGTAAACATCCTTCTCAAAATTAAAATAAGAGTTTTAATAATTATTGTTTCATACGTGTTAACAATAACGTTTGATAAAAAAAACCTGTTACTTTTGTTTGTTTTCCGCAGCTTTACCGTGACGTTCTACGTCGGAAGTGGTGGGTTCCGGGAATTGTGGAACATAGACACAAATATATTTTACAGCACCAATGTGTATAATGGCAATACAGTGTCGGAAACAGTAGAGTTTAAATTTGACTTTGTAGCTCCAAAGCATTGTTCTGAAGAAAACTCTTCAAGAACGTGTATAAAAGGAGAAGAACCAATCGCCGTAGATGAAGATCTTACTAAGGTTACGCCAAATATATTTATGTGTTGCTTTCATAAGTTTTATCAAATGCCTAAATGTTTGTAAATGCTCTATACAGCGGCGTGTAAAAACAACTATGTATGTCTAGGTAAACGACATGGAGACGTCATTTTGCGTTAAACGTAACAAAGATCATTTATAAATGAACAATGATCAAGACAAAAGGAACACGAAACAAGTGCTACAAAACAGCACAGATAACACAACTATCAAAATGTCGCCATGCGTAGATACTTGATTATGTCTCAATGTATTGGTTACTTAAATAACTTAACGTTTTAAATCATATAAATCATATGAAAACATGTCACGAAAAGTGACCTCTTTGCATCCTTATATCATAGCAATGGTAAATACTTGAGTAGACAATTCATAAAAAATAAGCGCAGTTACACCCCCGGTTATTGTATTTCAAAACAATTTTGCTTTCAAGCAAAGCTTTCAGTTTTATTTAATTTCCATATGTTATAACTTTTATGTGTTTTAAATTTAGAATAATTCATTGAGTCATATTACAGAATCCAATTAGACCACGATGG
This sequence comes from Mya arenaria, assembly GCF_026914265.1. Lineage (NCBI taxonomy): Eukaryota > Metazoa > Mollusca > Bivalvia > Myida > Myidae > Mya > Mya arenaria. The sequence continues at coordinate 29,419,470 of NC_069128.1, forward strand.
TCGGGATGGTATGATGATCATTCTGGACTCCTTGAATACAGACTTGAGGCATTTCTCCTTGAGCCAAACATTCATGGCGACCTCATTGAACTCAATCCACTGTCTCCTGTTTTCAAATACACTTCAACGAAAACAATCAACGTAGCATTTCCAACCTTCACACCTAATATTTCGGGATGTTTTCGATCTTACTGACAGTCGCTGATATGGCTAACAATACGAAGATTGCAAGAGAACTTGTATTGTTTGACAACTCATCTGAAATAACAATAACAAAACCTGGTCTTCTTACGAAAATGCCAGACGCTGAAGATATTAAAGAGATGGTCGTTGGAGACGGGGGCTTATATATTGTCAGTGCTATAAAGGAGACTGGATTTATGTGGCAAACGTCTGAAAATGGTTCACAATCACGGATTGAAATCAACTGGGAAAATCACTTTGTAAATGAATTATACGACAAAGGAAAGTTGCTCAATAAAGTATTACCTTACCCAATACAATTCCTAGACTTGGAAGATGATGGAATTCTGAGAAGCAAGAAGTAAATTCATAAATGTTTACTAACTGACAATTTAGAAAAAAATAAAACAACTTGGAGTCAACCGAAGATAAGAAAATTTATAAAGCTTTTTTCAAAACAAAACCCAAAACAACAACAACCCTTCGATGATCACTTTCGTGCGTAGAAATGAAGTAGTATATTGCTTGAAACAACATAGTAGCTAGTTAGTAGCTAGTTCCCATTTATTAAGTTAGTTTATATCCTAAAATGCCATTGAGCAAATTTTCCAAAGAAAGAGAATACTGCTCCTTACCATTTAATGTAAAATAATAGTTTAATATGAAAATAAAGTTATTGTGTGTTTGTCCATGAAAGGTTATTTGATAGTTCACTATGGAAAAGGTTTTTTATTCGCCATGCACGCTCAAACGATACTAAAAGTACCCCTGTCCACTTTGAGACGTCGTGGGAATAGCACGTACCGGTGATTGTGATACATAAATTATAACATTACCTTGTGAAATTGGTTTCAGATTCGTTGCTATGGATGACGAGGATGGCGATAGATCAGTGAAGGCGATACCAAATAAACGTGGACTGGTCAAATTTGAGCTAAATCGTGTTTATACTGACGATAAACAGGTAATTCTCCACCCTGTTCTGTGCTTCGTCATTCTTTAATGTCTTCAGGAGTTACTATTATTACATATGATCGTCTGTACATCGTAGAATATACGGAGGCGAGGTATTGTTACAGTATTGTCGCCCGCATTCTTGCTGTTGTGGATAACCTTGGTTCAAACTAAACAAATGTTCAAATGTTCAAAATATTGACACTTGAGAAATATGTTGTAAGAGACAATCCAAGCTTGTACAAATAACGCCGGCTTTAATAATTGTTGAGTTATTCCCTTTTTTCGACTGCAGACATCATCTTTATTTGTGTTTCCACTATAAAGCGTATCAGTAGACTGACTAAAATGTTGTGGACCTGATTGTCGGTTTTCCTTGGCATAGGTAGCAAATTATTAACGAAAGTACTCTGCGAGAGTTTTGTCTTCACGATATCTTTAAGTGGTTATATTATGCTTTCGTACATATTTAATCCATTGGTTAATTCCTACAAAGTTAAATTGAATATAAACATTAAGTCATTATATTCAATTTATGACGCCAACTTACAAAGATACGAAAATGCTTTCGAAATCTTTATTAGGGGTCTTATTTTCATTTTGTGAAAACAAAATGTTACAGTTTGGCTCTGCCATGTGGACTTGTCTTAATTATTGATTTTAGTTCACACATTCATAAGAAGCCAATTTAGATTCCAGTATCAAAATGGGAGCCTATACCATTGGAGGAGAGCTATGTAATCTTAGAACATCTGACCGATGGGAGTCACGTTAGGGTTTGGTTACGAGCGACTGACATCATGAACAATACGGCTGTTGATTACACTGAAGTTCATGTTGACAACACACCACC